>NW_012115344.1:1682430-1720319 GCF_000951035.1 Colobus angolensis palliatus | reverse complement strand
CTTTGTAGATTCTGGATATTAGCCCTTTGTCAGATGAGTAGATTGCAAAAATTTTCTCCCATTCTGTAGGTTGCTTGTTCACTCTGATGGCAGTTTCTTTTGCTGAAGCATGTCCTGTTCTTGTACTGTGATACTTCATGAGTAATTGAGTGCTGCCACCATTGTCAACCTTAACTGGCAAAGCTGATATTTAGGTGGTACAAAGAGATAAACAGAGACCAGTTATTACAGGCAACATCTTTCCCAATTGGTTGGTGTTTGTGTGTTTTGGTTATTATATTTATTAAATATGTGGTTGTAGGAATCAAATAATATGTTGGAATTGAAGCTTACCATATACAACATACTGGATACTTCCAATTACAGGTCACAGGATACGTTTTACATGTTATAGTATTATTTTTCCTCTGATAGAGTAGTTTTACACATTATGGTCATCTTCTTAAGTTACTATGACCCTAACTGTTTACCAACAGTGAAAAATGTGACTAAGTCAGATTAATTGAGCTGGTTCTGCCAGTTAGCCCTAGGAGCTTGTTTAGCTAATTAAGATAAAAAGTGCTGAAGACTGTCCATAATGGATTATTTTGGAGACAAGCCTGTCCTCTCGTGTGCAACTTCCAGTTAAAAGTCTGCATGTTTGTGCTCTGGGAAGCAATGGTAGTTTCTGAGCTGGAAAGTTGCTTAAGACCTTACAAAAGTGAAAAGTGGAACTAGTGGCTTATAACCAGTGGAAAAATAAGACTGGCTAGGAAGAGCTTAAGGATGTTTTCAATGTTTTTGGATCTTTTGCCACAATATGCTTCTAGTTATTTGATCACCAAAATGTGCTTTTTTTTTTTTTTCCATTGAAGGATTTGCATAAACTATCTGTTTGGCTGGCCCAACTACTTGGAGAGTTTGCAGTATAAAAAGAGCACAAAAGAGTGGAGTGTATCCACACTGGGCAAGAGCTTGACAAGCCCATTTGTCACACCCAGGGGTTTAATACTGATTCAAAAGCCTTTGGTGAGTCGTGGAATTGAGGGATCCATTTGGGGAAACTTGTGGAAGCGTGAGAATGGAGGACAATCACCCTGTAACACCATATTGACTTCACACCGTGTGAGCCACAGCAGGGGTGGCAAACATGTCTTGTTCTTGTACTGTGATACTGCATGAGTAACTGAGTGCTGCCACCTGAGGACGTGCATCTTTTGGGGGCTGTTGTCTTTCACTGCCACCCCTCCCTCACATCATGCAACCTATCAAAGCGTTTCTCCCAACAAACACACAGCCCTCATCCTGAGAATTCTGGTAAGTTTGTTTCCTTATATTTCCCATAACCCCTTATAACTAGTCCCTTGGTAATGGCCTCAGTTTGAAGCAGGACCAGGGTGTCTCAAGTCAAAACACAGTTTTGAGTCCTAGCTCTCTGCCACTTACAATTATACTCTTGGACAATATATTTAACTTTGGTAATCTTCAGTTTTCTCATCTATAAAATAGGAATAGCTATATATTTTTTAAACTGGTAAGAAGGAAGTTGAAATGTAAAGATGAAATTTAAAGGGGCCTCCTTTATCTCTGGGACCCAATTTCTCTTCTACTTTGAAAAAAGTTTATTAGAATGAATAAATGTAATTGTTGATATATGACTTTTTTAGTCTATAGAAATGGCAGTTTTATATGGCTTAATGTTATTGTGTCCAACAGATAAGTAGAGATGAGGAATTAAATTGATTATGAAAATTTTGGTCGGTTGGCCCGACATAGTGGTTCATACCTACAATCCCAGCAGTTTGGGAGGCCAAGGTAGCAGGATGGCTTGAACCCAGGAGTTTGAGACCAACCTGGGCAATGTGGTGAAACCTTGTTTCTACAAAAAAATGCCCAAACCCCAATCCAAAAAAAAAAAAAAAAAACCCACAGAAATTAGGGCATGGTGGCACACGTCTGTAGTCCCAGCTACTCAGGGACTGAGGTGGGAGGATAACCTGAGTCCAGGCAGGTTGAGGCTGCAGTGAGCGGTGATCATACCACTGCACTGCAGCGTGGGCAACAAAGTGAGGCCCTGTCTCAAAAAAAAAAGAAACAAGGAAAAAAATTGGCAGGATGTTGATCCTACACAAGATGTTTAACATGCATTCCACACTGTTATCTCTCAATTACTTACATAATTATCTTGAGACCTAAGAGATTACTAGATTACTAAAGCTATGCCTGCATTAAAATATGACTTTTTTAGAAGACAGTTCTTCTGTCGCGTTAAATTCACTCCTGAAATAGGGCCTCTTTAACATAAAAATCTCATGTTATTAAAAGTGTACATTTTTGCTCAAGAGAATTCTTAGATAAATTCCAAAAAGGACAAAGGAAAAGAAAAAAATACCACTCTTTACTTGTTTTTTTGTACCTCATACTTTGTCTTTATATGTCTCTATGACTTTCCTAAACAGGAATGATCGGGTCACCACCTATGTTGGAAAATAAACTTTATTTTCAACATATGTTCCTAAGCTTAGTGTCTAAAACTGTTTCCACTGGATAGAAAGGAAAAAGAGTGTGTTGTGTCTTCCATGCTAGCATCAGCAGGCAGGAACTTTGAAAAACACACCAAGTATCTCATTTGGAGACTTTGGGCAAGCATCACAAAGCAATAGTACTTGTGGCAAAAGCCAAAATGAAAATCAGTATTTTCTTCTTTCTTTGCCAATTCTAATGGCAGGCTCTGGCCTGCAGATTCCAGAATTTTAAAATGTCTTTCCAGCAAGGAATTGCTTTCATGTTTGCATCCTCATTGCTAAATCTGGATCTCTTCTCATAATGTCCTTCTTGCATCAGGTCCAGGATCCCTTTCTGTTTGGAAGACTGCTGAATTCCCTCTTAATGGAAACCAAGCCCCCAGCATGCACTTATCTAAATGTTCTTTCTGCCTTCATATTGTGGAATATGCCTTGCCAAAATGCTTTAAAAACAAAATCCGTCTGGGTAAAGGTCATAAAATCAAGCTGTTTATGATCCTTCATGCTCTTGATTGAAGACTTCAGAATTCCATTCTTTAAACCTTTCTACCTGGAAGCTATTAAGAGTTTCTCATCCAATTGCGAACAACAACCACAGAGAGTAACAAAACTCCAAGTGTTACAAAGTTCTTAAGCAGTTGTGATGCTCTAATCTTCCAGATGTCTTTTTTTTCTCTATTCACTTTATCATGTCCTAAAATTATAAAACCTTGGAGGTTTTTGCAAACAGAAGACTGTTTCGCCTTCAAGAAGTTGGAAGAAGAGCTTGGAGAATTAAGTCAATCGGTATTGGTGTGCATCTGTTCTTCTTCCTCAATAGGCACTGTGGATAAAAGACAAATAACGCACAATTTTTATCCAGAAGGATGGTCTCATCTAGTTAGAGAGAGAAGTGGAAAAATTATGGATTAGGATTCAAGAGTGCATATGTTGCCACAAGAATGAAGGGAGGTCACTGAAAGGTTGCAAAAAAAAAAAAAAAAAAAAAACACTTTACCTGTAAAACTTAACAAAAGTGGAAAAAACCACATTTCTTGCTAAGAAAAAGCATGTGCAAAAGCCGAAGAGGTGGTATAGTGCACTGGTTCTCAAACTTGTAACCATAGGGAAAATTTTAAATGATATAGATGCTTGAGTTTCGTCTCTAGGGTTCTGATTGTATTGGTATGGAGGTCTATTTGGTCATTGGGATTAATGGACACTCCCTTGGTCATTAGCATGTGCTATTTAGGTTGAAAAACACTGTTGTAAATTATCCTTTGTCCAGAATGTAGAGCTTGTGGGGATAAGTAAAAATAAGGCATGCAAAGTAGGTTGAGTTTACTGTTTCCAGCTCAGAGTTAATACCAAAGTAATGAAGTAGTCCCTAAGGATTCTGTATAGGTGAATTGCAAGATCAAATTTGCGTATTAGAATGAGGACTTTGATAGGTGGCAGTTGAATGGATTGTGGATGTGACATTGTGAGTGTGTATGTACACAAGTAGAGTAGGGAGGGAGATGATACCAGGAAAAGGGAGACGTCTTAGAGGGAGCCTATTGCTGGGAATCAGAAAGAAAATAATGGCAGCTAGAAATCAGGTGGTAGCAGGGCTGCAGAACTGTTGCATCCTGATTGGGCAGAAGAGCATGGGGGTTATTACCTGGGTAACTCCATCCACATGCCATGATTTTGCATGCTGCAAGATTAAGGAAAGGCTTTGTCTGAATTACCTGGATAATTGTCCTCTGCACTGTCCTTCATTTTTGCCTGTGGAGAACAGTCCTCAGGGAACTATTGCTAAGCTCAAAGATAATCAGAGTGGTAGGCATCTTTTAATAAAGAAAATGAGGAAATTCGATAGGTTTTTCTTTCCTTCCTTCGTATTTGCAAGCCAAGGCACATTTCTTGGCTTTCGGTACCCTTGCTCCCCTGAAAGCTGCAGTAATTTTATAAAGGTCATCTGCCCAAGTTCTCTGAGATCCTCTTACTTTCTTACTCAATACCAACTAGTGGGGCGGAACCACCACTCCCTGAGGAACTAAACCCACAGACTGCCTTGTCCTTGATCTGTATTTCTCCTTTCCCACAGAAAAACTGATTTCTTCTGGTGCAGTCCTTTAAACCGCTAAACAGCCTGCAAGTTACCTATCAGAATAATTGTGGCCAGAAGAGATGTAGCAATGGTTTCTGGCTAATTGGCAGGGTGAGCTCTGGCTTATGTAACAGTTACCTCTGGCAATTTGTCTCAATACTCTTTTGGCAGCAATGCTGTGGTATTTTTTATGGTAAGAGCTTGGCCAGTTTTCATCCAATCTGCTTTTTTATTTTGCTGGCTGCAATTAGAATTACTGTTTCTTTCACCTTGTTTCCAGCCAGACCTGGTTCTGTAAATATGTCACTGGGGGTTTGCATGGAGCTGTGTTCTGCTTCAGTGCCTTAAATCCATTATTTCACTTCAAAAATCATTTTACCTTTATACAAAGAAGGCCCATGATATATCTGACCTTAATCCCAGGTGTCAGTTGGACCTGTAGAGAGGGAGTTCAATGTTCCCAGATTTTAATGACATTTTACAATTTGGAAAGGGGGTCTAGGATTGTCAACAGAGAGGAAAGCAGCCTGGCCCTCTGGTGTGGTGGATTCATTAGGAACTGCCTTATATACCTCGCACCAATCATCACCTGCTTGCAGTCAGCAGCTTTCAAAGAGGCACAATGAATCCTGAAGAGGTGTAGACAGGGGAAAGGAGGTTCAGTTTTCCAGAATTCATTGTCTCCTCTTTACCTTTTTCACCCCTGCCAGGATCTGTTCTGGAGTTGTCAGTATTGGCTGTAGATAAAGAACAGAGCTTCCTTATTCACCTTTGCCAGATCTAGGAGGTTTTTTTTTTTTTTTTTTTTTTTAATAGACTTTAATTTGAAGGGAAAACCTAAGTGTACTAATGCACAAAATACACTTTTTATTTTTTTCTTTTTGAGACAGGGTCTTGCTCTATTGCCCAGGCTGGAGTGTAGTGGCATGATCCTGACTCACTGCAACCTCTGCCTCCTGGGCTCAAGTGATCCTCCCACCTCAGCCTCCCACCCAGCCTACCTGGGACTCCAGGTGTGTGCCACCACACCCAGCTAATTTTTCTATTTTCTTTGTAGAGATGGAGTTTTGCTATGTTGCCCAGGCTGGACTCGAATTCCTGGGCTCAAGTGATCTGCCTGCCTCAGCCTTCCCCAGTGTTGGGATTACAAGCATGAGCCACCACACCCAATCCACAAAATATACGTTAAAAATCATGAATGCTGTTTTCCCCAGAGAGAAAATGAAGACTTTGTCTTAGTTTCTCTGATAAATTGAGACCGAGAAAATAGGAGAGAACCTTTGAGTAGCATGAAAAGAGAAACTCCTCCAGGAGAGCTAGATAGGCTGATTGTGTGCTCTCTTCACCCATCAGTTAAGAGCCCCAGGGGTCATTTCTAAATTTTCCTTTAGCAATAAACATTTTTCTAATTAATTGTTATGGTTTTAATATGCCCCTCAAATTCCATATATTAGACACTTAATTCCGGATTGATATGTGGATTAGAGGTGGAACCGCTGGGAGGTAATTAGGATTAGGTAAGGTCATCATCCTGGTGTCCCCTTGATAAGACTGGTGGTTTTACGAAAACAGGAGAGACCTGAGCTGGCATGCTCTTGCCCTTTCACTATATGAGGCCCTCCATCATGTTATGACGGGGTACGAAGGCCCTCGCCAGATGTGGCCCTTGACCTTATAGCCTGCAGAACTGTAAGAAATAAATTCCTTTCTTTATAAATTACCCAGCTTGGGCCTGGCGCCGTGGCTCACGCCTGTAATCCCAGCACTTTGGGAGGCCGAGGCGGTTGGATCACTAGGTCAGGAAATCGAGACCATCCTGGCTAACACGGTGAAACCTCATCTATACTAAAAATACAAAAAATTAGCTGGGCGTGGTGTGGGGCGCCTGTAGTCTCAGCTACTCGGGAGTCCGAGACAGGAAAATGGCCTGAACCTGGGAGGCGGAGCTTGCAGTGAACGGAGATGGCACCACTGCACTCTAGCCTGGGCGACAGAGCAAGAATTCACTTCAAAATAAAAATAAAAATAAATAAATTACCTAGTTTGTGGTGTTCTGTTGTGGTAACAGAAAACGAGCTAAGGTAACTTTGTTGCCTAGGGTAATATTGGGGGCCAAAAAAATAAAACGGAATAAATATTCATGCTACTACAGGAAATTTGAACCATAAAAAAAGAATAGCCTTCAGAGTGTCAAGGATATATTTTGACATTTGTCTAGAAGTATTTCCTATCCCAAGGAATAATAAACGGTGTATCTGCTTCTCTCCAGAATGCCTCTGTTTTAATTGTGTTCCTTCTTAATATCTTAATATTACTGCCCTTTTCTTCGGTTAGATAATAATGACATATATAAAACCTCCTAATCTCCATTTTAACAAGGAGGATCCAATATTGTCCTCCTTTGTCATCAGAGGCAATTCTGAGGATTGGGAAAAGGGAAAATAATGATAGGGCCCTGGGACAGAGCAGCAGGAAATCTAACAGTTATCTTCACTCTCCTCTGTCTTTTAACCTTTGCACAAGCCAGACTAAAGGACTGGTCAGCAGGATCACTCCAACTACTAGCAAAGAGAGTAACTTGATCCAAATCCTGCTGCAGTAGTCAGCACGCTAAAGTGGAAATTTAAAAAATAAATCTAATTGGCATCAAACTAAATGAGTATTTTTTTCTGGCACACATGTGCAGGCAAAGTAAGCTGAAATTATAAACTAAATAATTCATAAGCATGCCTAATGCTTTGTCTGGAACCAGTGAATATTTTATTATCCAAATTTTAACTCTTTATCATGCATATCAAGAGGTAGATTGGCTTAGAAAATCTAAAAGGAAAATCAAGTGGAGTATGAAACCATAGAACATTGGGAAATGTTATGCTGAATGTTTTTCACAACAGTGAGTTTCCTTTGGCCAGTAAAAAACTTAATCAGTGAATCTGCACAAAATACACCGTTTGGTTAATTGCCCCCAAATGAAGAAATCTGTATGCACCACCCAGATAAAGAAATACAGCATTTTCAGAACTTCAGAAGACTTCCTGAAGGCCTCTGCCAGTCACTAACTCCCTCAAAGATAATCTTTCTCTTAACTTCTAGCACCTCGGGATAGTTTTGGCTGCTTTTAAATTTTGATTAATTTTAATAATACATTGTTTGTGCCTGGATTCTTTCCTTACATATTTGTAAGACTATCCATGTTGCTGCATATAGTGAAACGGTATTCATTTTCATTGCTGTACAATATTTGATGCTTGAGTGTACTGTAATTTATTTATCCATTTTACTATTGATAAACTTCTCAGTTATTTCCAGCTTAGGGTTATTATGAATAGTGCTGTGAATATGAAGACTTCATTCATCTTAATTTCTCTGAGAAATTGAGACCAAGAAAATGGGAGAGAATCTTGGAGTAGCATGGAAAGAGAAACCTCCAGGAGAGCTAGATAGGTTGATTGTGCACTCTCTTCACATGTCAGAGTTAAGAGGCCCAGGGGTCTCTTATGATATAAAAGGAATTGCTGGGCTATAGGATATGCATGTATTAGATTTAGTAATCACTGCCAAGCTATTTTCCAAAATTATACCTATTTAATATTCCCACTAGAAATATATAAGTATTTAAGTTATTCTATATCCTTGCTAATATTAGGCAATGTAGATGATATTATGTATATCCTTTCTAACACGATATTTAATTATAGCCATTCTCAAATGTACTTATGGGTATTTCTTTAAGATTTTAATTGACATTCCTTTGATAAGTAATGAAATTGATCACGTTTTCATATGTTTGTTGGCAGTTTGAATGTCCTCTTTTGTGAAGTTTCTGTTTGGGTCCGTTGTTCCTCTTTCCATAAATTTTTCTGTATTAAAAAATGATTTATAGAGTTTATATATGTATTCTGGATACGAGGCCAGAGTCAGTCTTGCCTGGAATTTATTTTGTGGGAAAGTCTGAAATATAGATTTACTTTCTTTAACAGGTAGAGGAGCAGGCAAATTTTCAGTATTTTTCTGTTGTCAATTCGGTATAGATTGTGTTTTTCTGGAAATTTATCCATTTCATCTCTATTTTAAAATTCATTGGCATAAAGTTGTTTATAATAACCTCCTATAATCTAATAAATGCCTGTAGGGTTTGTAATGATTTTTTAAATTCTTGGAATTGATAATTTCTGGCTTTAATATTCATCAATTTTTGCCAAAGTCTTATTAATTTTATTAATGTTTCTGACAACTAATATTTGAATTTATTGATATTCTCTATTATATATTTGTGTTGAATTAATTAATTCAGTTTTTTTCTTCGTTTGTTTGTTTTTTTTTTTTGAGACAGAGTCTCACTCTGTCACCCAGGCTGGAGTGCAATGGTGTGATCTCGGCTCACTGCAACCTCCGCTTTCTGGGTTCAAGTGATTCTCCTGCCTCAGCCTCCTGAATAGCTGGGACTACAGGTATGCACCACCATGCCCAGCTAATTTTTTTGTATTTTTAGTGGAAACGGGGTTTCACCATGTTATCCAGGCTGCTCTCGAACTCCTGACCTCAAGTGATCTGCCTGCCTTAGCCTCCCAAAATGCTGGGATTACAGGCGTGAGCCACTGCGCCCCATTCATTTTTTGTCTTGATTATTTTCTTTGAACTAATTTCTTTGAATGACTTTGCTTTTTAGAAAACTTTAGAAGGGTACATAGATCACTGATCTTTTCTTCTTTTTTAAAAAAATATATATAGTTAAGGCTTAGCATTTCTTTCTTAGTGTGACTTTATTTACAGCCCACTATGTTGCATTTTTATCTTCATTTTGTTTAAGATACTTTGTAATTTCCACTGTAATATTTTTCTGACTATTAAAAAGAATACTTTTTATTTTAACATTTGGAGATTTTATAGATTTTTAAAGATTATTGTTTTCTAATTTAATTCTAATGTGGCTGTAAGAATATACTGTGCATTTTTAATTCTTTGAAATTTGTGGAGAATTGATTATTATGTCCCTGCTTATTGTCATTTTTGGTAAATATTTCATATGCACTTGAAAAGATTGTCCTGCAGTAGTGGAGTGAAGCCTTTTCTTTAAGGGCAGGATTTTCAAATTGTTTCTTTGTGAATTCATTACTGACGTGGTACATAGAATGTAGGATGAATTTATAAATATTAACTAAGTGAAAAAATATTTCTAATGTTATTAAATCAGATGACTCAGTAACCAATTAATTCATTTATCTAGATTAGATATCTGGCAAAGAATAGGTATAATATTCGTTGAGTTAATGAATCATTTAAAATATTGAGTAAAAAATTACTTTATTTTGAAGATGCAGGGAATTTTTTAAAAATAAAATGACCTTCCACAGAATAAATTCAAAGTTAAATGAGAAAATTGAGAAATTCATAGTTGGTGAAGATAATTTTTGAATTATTTTTCTGAAAATTAAACCTAAATTCTTCTTCGCAGAACCAAGATTAAGTAAGGCTGAAATCACTGGGATACTGATCATTTGAGAATAATCAATTAGCTATAAGAGCATAAAAAAATTGATCAAATGTACAACTACATGATTTATCTCAAAGTTTTGACTGGGAAGCCATGAAAACCATATTCTGCAGATGTTTAAAAATTAAAGAAAATCATGTCCGCCCTACACGGTTCCTAAACTCTGTGAAACCTTTATACTGAGCAAGCAGGACTCAGTTACCATGGCACTATATGTGGACATTTAATCCCCAGAGATTTGGAGGAGCAAGTTCTGCTCAGCCAATAAATTATTGGCTAATCTTCTGGAGTATATAATTTCTGCAGTTATATATCTCTGAAACTAATTTGTATGTGCATAAAAATATGTTCAGAATCTGCAGGTCAAATTGCATTTTATCAGAGGGTGCTGTGAAAAGTTTTTCAACCCAGGCAAATGAAAAAAAAAAAAATGCTTTTCTGTGAATGTAGCTTCCAGTGGTTTCTTTTCAGGTACTGAAATCAGGGCAGTTAGCTGCTTTGCATCCTAGTCAGTCTCTGTGTATGCAAGAAAGAGAAAGCATATATGTTAGATTGATTGTACCATGTCCATGCTTTCAACTTGACTTTCTGAATGAAGATGATTGCAGAATTCACAGCATATTTTGTTGATTTGACAACTGATATAATAAAAGGGAAAACTTACCAAACATGTATTATGTTGAGAAACATAGACATATAGATGGCTATATGTTTTGCAAATATATATTCAGGCACATCTCAATTTAATATAGATTGTGTTTGTAAGTTTTAAAAATATTAGTTATCATAGTATTCTTTTTATAATATAAACAATTATTGCTTGGCCAGATCAGCATTCAAAAACCTATTTCATTTATAATATGATTGAAAAATTACACATATGCAATAAAAGATCATACAGAAAATATAATTGCCACACCAGGAATTAAATACATTGAAAGTAATACTAAAATTTTATTTATTTTTATTACTAAATATAGATTCTTGAGAAAAAATTTAAAAATAGTGAAAAATGCAAAATTTTGTTCAAATTTGTTAAGAACTTCTGGAACTGTTAAAGGAATTTATATTTTGAGAGTGCTGATTTTTCATTGTTTCTAATTTTATATCAAAATTATGGGTTTTCTTTTCCTGATAGCGTGCCATCTCTTATCTACATTTATCACCCTTGGTTGGATTGATACTTGGTTCGCTAATGGGAAATGAGAAGAAAAGTAAAAAGAAAAGTGGGTTTTTCATAAGTAACCAGCACAAAAAGTAAGTATGCATTTCAGAAAGAAATTAGTGAAGGATTAGTGAAACATGGGATATGTAGATGGAGCTGAAAACCCAGAACCTGAAAAATCTTACTAGGAGAGGAGGCAGCAAGAAGGGAGCTGTTGATATGAAGATTCCACACTTATAATTCGGAAAATACACAGGAACCGTCTATAGAACACCCTCTTGATTATTCTCAAAGAGAGTATCTACGGTGTGGTCAACTCCTGACAAATCTTGCTTTTAAATTTATTGCCCTTGCCTTCTGTGCCTGGGTGCTTGATAATATATGTCTCTATTAATGTTGCATAGCTGTGTTTTTTCCCTTCATTCACATTTCACGACTTTATGTTTACATGTTATGCAGACAAAATCTTTGAAACTACTTCGCTTTTCAAGATTCTTTAAAAACTAAAGATGCTAAACCCTAATAGCTCTAAGTAAGTTAGTTACAAGCTTGAGTTAGATTACCCTGGAAAAAGACAAAATTAGGAAATTGAACAGCTTTTCAACTTCTCTAGTTGACTTTCCCACGGTAATGTCAACTGATGCTGGGTGGGGCATATCCATAGAGTCAGAGAAAGGAGCCACATAGTTGACTCAATGCTCCAAGTAAGAATACATATTGTCAAGGGGCTGGACCTAATAGAGAGCACCAAGAGCTGTGAAACAGGAGTGGAAACCAGTTAATTACTGAGATTATGAGTTTGGGATGGAAAATTGTCAGGGATTTCTGGGCCCTGAAGCACATAGTAGCTGTACAGCAAGGACTTGTTCAGTCATTTCTGCTATTCCTTCCAGGAGTATCCACCACCTCCCTGTTCCTGGTCTTGATGGGAATTCTTTCTGTTACAGCTGTCTAGAGAGGCTGGGATGAATGAGTATGAATGGTGGGGTTCCATTCCAGACTCACATTTTCCTATGGAAGGAGGTAAGGGAGAGCGTTTGCACACAGATCCATCTCTCTTTGCCTGCCAGCAACTGTGGTAGGTGGCAATCTCAATGTTTATGCCATCTTGATGGTGAGAACCTTTCAGTAGTCACAAAAATTCTGCATAAAATCCTTTCTTTCTGTATGGTACTAACTGGTATCCTCAGATCTCTCTTATTTTCTTTGAGTTGAATATAAAAATATTGAACGCACCTATATGCAAACCTAAATATTAGCATAGGAATATATTTAAGGCTAAAAATAAAGAAATTGTTTGAATCATCAAATCATTTGGAATTATCTGTAGTGTCTTCCTTATATCATCATGAATAGCAGGATATGAATATATGTGTTATATATGTGTGTCTATTTTTATGTACCTTCTTCTCTGATGCTGGCAAAAACTCTCAAAATATTGCTTTGGAGTTGTTCTTTTGATTTTATCCCCAGAGCATTTATTCAAGAGAATAAATTTGGCCATTTTAAAGCTGTGAGAATATGGAATGCATAAATTTTCCTGCTATAAAATACTTTTTTAGTGTATTTATGTAACTCAAAACAGATGCATCTACAAAGTTTACACATAGAAACACAGACTACTAAAGGAAGAGAGTCAGGTCTGGCTTGGAAAAGATTTTGGTATTTTTACCCTACAAACATTTCCAATGTATAAAATTGGTACTAAAGACTTGGATCCAATGGTTGGGCTCTGGGGAGATTCCTATAAAATGGCACAAGATGAGCATCTGATTGCACAGCATTTCAGCTTTAGGTCTGCAATTTTAGGAACAGCCATGTTTACTTTTTTTATTTGTACTTTCTATTTATTTATTTATTTTTTGAGATGGACTTTCACTCTTGTGGCCCAGGCTGCAGTGCAATGGCGTGATCTCAGCTCACCACAACCTCTGCCTCCTGGATTCAAGTGATTTTCCTTCCTCAGCCTCCTGAGTAGCTGGGATTACAGGCATGCGCCACCATGCCTGGCTAATTTTGTATTTTTAGTGGAGACAGGGTTTCTCCATGTTGGTCAGGCTGGTCTCGAACCCCTGATCTCAGGTGATCCACCTGCCTTGGCCTCCCAAAATGCTGGGATTACAGGTGTGAGCCACTGCACCCAGCACAGCCATGTTTATTCTTAAACCGGACTGCAGACAAGTCAAAGGTTGTTTCTGCAAGATTTTTCTAAACAGTGGTAGCATGGTCTAGTCTGAAATTTCACAAAGTTTAAACTTTGAATTTCTCTGGCACTTGAAAAGATCAACAATATGGTAATCCTAAATGGCTGCTAAAGTAGAAATGGGCCTTTTACAAAAGGTTTCTGGAGTCTGGAATTTAATATGTAGGCCACCTGTGAAATGGATTCTCTGTATGATGCAGGTACAGAAAGGAAATCTCAGTGTTGGTCCATGGATTGAGGTGTCTAGATGGTTGAGCAGCTTTCTCAGAGTAAGCACCACCCCACTGGTACAAAACTTGCATCGTTTTGCCTTCTGAGAAGGGGGAGGTTCAGAAAACAGAGGCAGAGGTGGGAAGGGGCCAGTCGATGCTTTGGCTCTAGCAATATGAGGAAGTAATTAAGAATGTATATGTTTCCTGTTAAGGTTAATAAAACACATCTGATCCTTGATACTTAATTGCCCAAAACTTCGTTTCTATCTTCATTAAACAAATTGTCATAATGTGTGCCTAGACTGCCAGTGGATGATAAATTTCTTTAAAATAGATTTTGGCTCAATTTTTCACTCAATAAATATTTATTGAAATATTACTTTGTGGAAGGCACTCATCAGTGCTACTTGATGGGGGATTTGTGCCCCCCTTCAATTAGTAGGATTGAAAATTCTCATTTCTTTTATTAAAACATCATTTTTATTTTAAAAATCTGATAAATTGAAATAATTAATCACTTTAAGGGGCTTTAATATTTTAAATAATATTGTGCATTTAAGACATTTCATTCCTTTAAGTATTTCAATTATATGAATAACAAACATTTACAAAGTACTTAAGATGTTCTTTATTACAACTCTAACAATGGAGACTTATAGATACAGTCATGGCTCACTTAACTACAAAGATATGTTCTGAGAAGTGCATTGTTAGGCAATTGCGTTATTGTGTGAACATGATAGAGTGTACTTACGCAAACCGAGATGGTATAGCCTACTACACACCCGGGCCATATGGTATAGCCTGTTGCTCCTAGGCTACAAAATTGTCTAGCATATTACTGTATTGAACATTACAGGCAATTCTAACAAATAGTATTTGTGTATCTAAACATCTCTAGACATAGAAAAGGTATAATTAAAATATGCTATTGTGATCTTATGGAACCACCATTGTGTATGTAATCTGTCATTGACTAAAATGTCATATGGTGCATGTATCTTAAAGTACAATGCATCTTAAATATGTGATAAGATATTTTTATACTTTTCAATTTAAAATCACAAGTGTAAATGAGTAATCAGACATTTAAATTGTAGTCACAACTCAAATGTGCCAAATTCTCTTAAAGATTTCAAATATCTAAAGTAGAAATGTACAAAGAGTATTGCCTAATTCAATGCAAAAGTATTACTATCATGGATTTAATTTACTGCATTATTTCTAACTTTAATTATCAATCTTCCCGGGGCAAAGCATTTTACCCACAGATTAAATTTATTTGTTTGTTTGTTTGTTTGTTTTTTTCTGTTTCCTAAGCAATTTGTTATTTATCCCAAGCAAACCAGTGTTGTCTTTTCAAGGGGCAAAACATTTGGCTAAGAGCTGTAGCAACTGATATTCGGGGTGATTTTTCTCAGGATCATAGGAGACAAATCAGAGCCTTCCAAATTGTAGATTGAATGTGAGGATATATAACAATAATAAATACCGTTTTTGGTATGAGCAGTTGAGTAGAGAGTGGTATCATTTACAAAACGAAAAAAGATGGGGAATAAAAGTAGATTTGAGAGAGAAAACCTAGAGCTTCATTTTAAATTTCCTCACACTGAGGGGCCACTTTGAAACCAATTTGTTTCAAAGCTGAATATGATTTCAGGTAGAAGGCTGGGCTTGAAATTTAAGTTTGTGAGTCACAGAAGCACAGATGTTGTTAAAAATCTGTGGAACTAGGCTGGGTGCAGTGGCTCATGCATGTAACCCCAGCACTTTGTGAGGCTGAGGCGGGAGGATCACATGAGCTCATGAGTTTGAGACCTGCTTGGGCAACAGGGTGAAACTCTCTCTGTATAAAAAATACAAAAATTAACCAGGTGTGGTGGTGCATGTCTGTAGTCTCAGCTACTCCTGAGGCTGAGGTGGGAGGATTGCCTGAGCCCAGGAGTTTGAGGTTGCAGTGAGCCACAATAGCCCCACTGCACTTGAGCCTGGGTGACAGAGCAAGACTTTGTCTTAAAACAAACAAATAAACAAACAAAAACAAAAAAACACTATGGTACTATAAGAAGCCATAAAACTAAACACTGAATAGCCTCAGTTTTATAGCTCAGGGACAAGAGCAAGCTGCTGAGAGCTGAGACAGAGCAATGATGCAGGAAGGAGATATCAATGACAGTGTGAGAGGGCATGAGAGTTGAGAAGAGAATGCGTCAAGGACAGAAAATTCCAGAAGGAAATGGAAGGTAAAAAAGAAAAAAAAAAATCACAGAGGCGGGGCACGGTGGCTCACGCCTGTAAACCCAGCACTTTGGGAGGCAGAGACAGGCGGATCACCTGAGGTCAGGAGTTTGAGACCAGTGTGGCCAACATGGTGAAACTTTGTCTTTACTAAAAGTACAAAAATTAGCTGGGCATGGTGGCAGGTGCCTCTAATCCCAGCTATTCGGGAGTCTGAGGCAGGAGAATCGCTTGAACCCAGGAGGCAGAGGTTGTGTTGAGCCGAGATCACGCCATTTCACTCCAGTCTGGGTGATGAGAGAGAGGCTGTCTCCAAAATAAAAACAAAAACAAAAACAAATCACAGAGATGAAAGCCACATTTGAACAATTTAAATAAAAGCAAGCATAAATGGAGGGTATCTAGGGTAGGCTTGAGGAAATTGCAGAGTGAAAGACAAAAACCCAAAAAAGTTATAGAAATAATTTCAGAAAAAGGAATAGATGTGGATGACAGAGATGAAAGAGGGCAAAATAAGTCAACACATATGGAATAGCAACAAAAGAAATGTCTAAAGACACGAATAGTGAAAATTTTAGCTAGTATGAAGAACAACTTGAATCTGCACATGCCTGAGCAAACTTAATACAAGGCTGACAACAGGATTTTAGATCTAGTTAAGTTATTGAATTTCAAAGGTAATGGAAGGACCCTTATAGGGTTGTGAAGCATCAGGTTGTGTGCCTGATATATAAGCACTTATGATAAATGCTGCTGTAGCCCTTGCTTTTTCTCCTTTCCTTCCTATTGTTGTTACTGTGATTGTTATTCTCCTCTCTTCCACCGTTAAATGTTGTTATTGTTCATGACTGGGGCTTCAGCTCTCTCTCTTCCAGTGTATTCTCCCTCCTGAGGCAATCTATTCTGCACCTGAAATTTCAGTTGTTCTCTGCTTTCTAGTGACTCCTTGAGTTACATCACTGTTTGGATGTCAAAAACTACCTCAAATTCAAATGATCAAGATATATTTCATTCTCTCCTCTCCTTTGGTGATTCCTCTACCTTTTGTCCAGAAAGCTAAGTACTCTTCCAGTATTGCCAATATGTAGGAATGGTACCAGTGCTTCCCAGGGGCAGAGAACAAATGCTTAGGAGTTGTCCTTGACCTCTTCTTCTATATAAGCCAATGATTACATCTGCTCCTGGTCCTACAGTATGTTCCTCATGCAATGGCCAGTATGACCCTTACAGATATAAGCCAGATTATTAAATTCTTCTGCAAACATTCTTCCAATGCCTTTGAATTTCACACAGGGCTGTGGTCTATGCTCCCTACTATTTCTGTGACCTCATTTCCAATGTTGTTGTCTTGCTGTGTTATTCCACAGCAACCAGAGTAGTATCTTTTCCTTTTCTAAATTACACAGAGACTGTCGCTTCAGGTAACTTCTGCTTAGAAATTGCTCTTCACAGCTGTCCAGATGCTGCTATCCTTTGCTTCATTTAGGTCTCTGCTCAAATGTTACCTTATTGCCAGTTCTCTCTCTGTTCCCCTAGTCCTTTGATTTTCTTCTAAATACTTACCACTGTGTGACATATTTCATTTGTGCTATATATGTGTTTATTTGTTTTCTGGTCTCTTTCTTGCTCTATAAACCCCACCACACTTTTCTTTTTTCAACTACTTGCTCTTGCCACAGGATGTTTGCACATACTTGCTCTACCTGGAATTTTTTTTTTCAACCTCTCCCTCTGTACCTACTTTCTGCTTTTTTACCTACTTAACTCCTTCTAGTCATTTTACTTTAGTGTGAATATTGCTTCAACAATGATGCCTTGCCTGATCCATAACTCTCATCAGTGTCCTTTATTTATACCTTCATAAAAACATTTCTCTTTTATTCATAGGATGCATCTACACCTCTTACTATGCACTTACATAATATGATTATTTGTATATGATTATTTGGCCATCACCTCCACTAATTTATTGCTTAACTTTGTGGTATCCTCGGTGTTTAGCTCATAACCAGCTCATTCAATAACAAAATATTTAACAAAGGAGTAAATGAGACTTTGGACCATGTAAGAGTCTCTGCTTTTTATTTGTTTTTCACATCACCAATAGGTTACTTGGCAATAACCAAGTAATTAGCTCCAATTTCTCTTCCTTCGGCCTCCCTTACACAGTTGTCAAACTCACCTTCCCAAAACATACTTCGCATCCCATCAATGGTCTTCCAGTCCTTTGAAAAGAAAATAGAAACATCCTAACTACAAGACCGTTCCTTGCTTCATTTTCAGCCTTACCCTCTCTGTATACAGTTTAAGATCAAGTATAAATTTCATTAATAAAAAATGTATGTTTTGTTATGTTAGTGAGTGACTAATATCTGCTTAAAATAAACAAAAAAGAGGTTCCAAGATGATGATATGGTTCCTATATCTTGAGAAAGGTATTCAGGATTGGAATTGTTTGTATCATTATCATCATTATTTTATCTTATTTTTATAGGTTCTTGGGAAACAGGTGATGTTTGGTTACATGAGTAAGTTCTTTAGTGGTGATTTGTGAGATTTTGATGCATCCATCACCCAAGCAGTATACACTGTACCCAATTTGTAGTCTTTTGTCCCTCACTCCCTTCCCACCCTTTCCCCCAAGTCCCCAAAGTCTGTTGTATCATTCTTATGTCTTTGCCTCCTCATAGCTTAGCTCCCATTTGTAAGTGAGAACATATGATGTTTGGTTTTCCATTCTTGAGTTACTTCACCTACAATAATGGTCTCCAATTCCACCCAGGATGCTGAGAATATCATTATTTTGTTCCTTTTTATAGTTGAATAGTATTTCATTATATATATATAATATATACATTATATTATATATTATATAAATTGTGATTATATATAACATACATATATTATTCCTTATCCACTTGTTGATTTATGGGCATTTGGGCTGGTTCCATATTTTTGCAATTGTAAATTGTGCTGCTGTTTGTTGGAATAAATCACTGCTAATGAAATACATAGCATTCAACAGTGCACACCACAGAGAAAGACTATTAGTTGAGTATACTTACTTTATTGGAATGTGATTTTTCTTCGAGAGACTTTCTCTTAGTTCAGGGTTTGCTTTAATTATAGCATATGACTGAAGAGAAAACTCTTTTTATTCTATGAATTGGACATATTATCCTATGTTCTGCTAGTTTTCTAGACTGTAAACCTAATGGATCTTGCTGTGGTGTGACCTGAGATCCTGAACTTATTTTGATAATAGGATTATCCTAAGAAAGAAAAAACAAAGCCCCCCCCCTTTTTTTTCCTGAAGGGGATCAGAATGATTCAGTCCCCCTTCCTGTGGTATTACTTGATGATTTAAAAATTGAAAACAGTTTTCAGTAGTTAAAATGTGTCACTTTTCTTACTTGAAATAAAATAAACATTACTTTAAAATTTTGAGATACAATAAACATTCAGAATACGATCCTCATCTCATATTCCTTCACGTTTTTGTACAAACTGTTTACATGCAAATACTGTTTTCAGATATTGCTTAAACTACATAAGGAAGGCTTCGAGGTAAAGACGGTGAAACTCAGAGAGGTTGTAGGTAGCAGAGTACAACCTTGGCTCAGTGTTTCTTGCATTACACACTATACCACATTATAGCTTTCAACCAAGTGTAACCCTCCAAATAGCACTTTTTATGCTGACTCCTTTTGTCACTCTGAAGATCTCTATTATAAGTATAGGGAAATAAAAATATAGAAATATACAGTTTTAAAAATATATGGGCCTAATTTTCCATCTTTCCTCTCTTTGGTTTTCAAAATGGTGAAACAGTTCTGCTCAATAGCTAGGATTGTTGATCTAGTTTGGGAGTCTACTCTAAGAACATTTTTTCTACCCAGGGGATTCACAAAACTTATTACTTAACCTGAGCTTCCTCCAGCCCATATGGCACCTTTCTTCTTCTTCTGGGCCAATGCAGATGTGGGCTGAGCAGATGGCTTGGTGAGGGAAATCTGGAATGCAATTCAGCTCCCACTCACCCTCTGTCCTGGTGGCATTGTGTAGAGTACCCCAAGACAAACTACAGATCCTAGGTTAGTCATTAGACAGCATTACAGAGGAGAAAAGTGCACTTATCATTAAGTTAGGTTGCTTTCTGAAAACCTGATGACACTAGATCCTGGAGGGTTATTTAAGAGTAGACTTAACATTCTCTTCATCATATAGAGCACCTCAGAAGTGCTGGACCTGTCTTAACTATGGAGTCATGTGAACTGGAAATTACCCAAGTCCACTTTTAGGAATCTCCATTGGATTGAACAAAAGGGACTTAGTTAAAGAAATTGCTTGAATGTTTCCTGGCTGAAATAATCTCACTACTGTCTTCTGGATGACAAAGAGAGTCACAGATAACCAACTGATTGCCCATTTTGAGCCTCAATTAGTTAATTATAGAAATTCTGCCCAAGGACTCCAGGATAGGATTAATTAAGATGTCTGAACAACTCACATAAGTCTGTTTGAATGAGGATGGAGTGGCTTCTCTGGAAAATTAACATTAAAGAAAGATCCAAGGCCCTGCATGGGGAAGAAAGTACCCATGCAGGCGCTTGGGTCTTTCTTTAAGAAGAAATAACTTATCACATGGATGACAGTAGTGATCTGAGTTTGATTTGCTGGCTTTCTGTTGAATGTGTCTTTGGCAAGTCCTTGAAAAAAATGTCCGATTCTAGGCAGAAATAGAATAAATAAAATTAAAAGCGTATGTCACTGAAAACTTTATAAGATTAGGGCAGTAGTTCAACCACCATAAAGATGGGGCTTTTTTGATAGAATGTGATATGGAGCAGAAAAACACACTGAGTGCTGCTCCACATGCTTTAACATCCTGTCTTCACATTCCTGTAAGCTAAGACTACATGCAACTTACAGGGAGAGTTGCTGTACTTATTTACATGACTATGAGCAACCACATGTGCAATTCAGTCCTTATAGTCTATTGGTCTACTATAACAAAACACCATAAACTGGATAGCTTCTAAACAAAGGTTCATTTTCTGATTCCTATACAATATTTTCCTGCTGTGTCCTCACATGGGGGAAGAAGCAAGGGATTTCTCTTGGGCTTCTTTTTTTTTTTTTTTTTTTTGAGACAGAGTCTTGCTCAGTCGCTCAGTCTGGCGTGCAGTGGCGCGATCTCGGCTCAGCTCACTGCAAGCTCCGCCTCCCGGGTTCCCACTATTCTCCTGCCTCAGCCTCCCAAGTAGCTGGGACTACAGGCGCCCACCGCCACGCCCGGCTAATTTTTTGCATTTTTAGTAGAGACGGCATTTCACCGTGTTAGCCAGGATGGTCTCGATCTCCTGACCTCGTGATCCACCCGCCTCGGCCTCCCAAAGTGCTGGGATTACAGGCGTGAGCCACCGCGCCCGGCCTGGGCTTCTTTTATAAGAACACTAATCCCACTCATGAGGGCTCTGCTCTCATGACCTAATCACTCCCCAAAGGCCTCATCTCCTAATACCATCACCTTGGGGGTTAAGATTTCAACATAGGAATTTTGTAGGAGTACTCAATTATTCAGACTATAGCACAAGTCCTTTTAGATGAATACAGTAAAATAGAAGAGAGAGGAAGCAGTGCTTCTCTGCTTAGCAAACTCTAGCCAATTAGTTTGAGGAAGAAATGAAGCTGTCTTTGCCAGGTACAAATACTGCTTTCTCATCCCAGAAATATGAAGTTAATTTCCATTCTCATGTGGACAACTTGTGCTTCTAATACAGGTGTACTAAATGTAGTGCATGTGTGCTCTTCTCTTCAAAGATACAACCACGGAAAACATGGCTGGTTAGTCACATAACTTTTTCCAGAGCCAGAATGTGGCCTGAGAAGTCTCCTTAGCACAGTGCTCCAAGAAGTAACTAAAAACTAACTTGCAACTCCTGTTCTAATATATTTTGAAACAAAAGTATGCCATCTGGGGCCATAGGTTCTTTATTAGAAAGAAAAGTTAAGTCCCAAGTTATGCTCTATTTAAGCACATGATCTTTTAAAATAGTAGCTATCTACAAATGAGGGATCCTTGCAGGAGGAAGATCCTTTTCCTGAGCTCAAGGCCACCATGAAAACATGACCGAAAGTTGGAAGGTCTTAGCCTGAATATTCAGATTATATTTCTGAAACACTCAAGACACTGAAAACTTCTTTAACCTCCAGTTGCTGAATAAATATGTTTGGCAATACACAAGTCAGTTTACCTTTGGTTTTCAGGAATGGATTAAACAAAAGGGACTTAGACATTCTGGCTAGAGTTTGATTGGCTGGCTTTCTGTTGAATGTGTCTTTGGCAAGTCCTTGAAAAAAATGTCTGATTCTAGGCAGAAATAGAATAAGTAAAATTAAAAGCATATGTCACTTAAAACTTTATAAGATTAGGGCAGTAGTTCAACCACCATAAAGATGGGGCTTTTTTGATAGAATATGATATGGAGAGGAAATTTTTATGTGAAATATAGTGGACGCAGATAAATTGCTTCTCTACTCCAGCTTTCTTATATTCTTCTTAAAGTGGTGCTCTTTTTAGAGGCGGTTCCATCCCTGGAATGGATTGATATTTGTCTCTGAATGCAACGAGATGAAAGGAATTGGGTCTGTGTTCATTGAGGGGCATACAAATCACTCTTTCTGAATGGATGACTTTAAGGTAGTAAGATTATTTTAATAATTTCTTCAATGTAGTATAGTTTTTATTGGTTCATTCAAAGAGGCTGAACCAATGGCTGATGAAGACAGACACTGGACTCATTTGTCTACTAGTTACTGGAAAAAAAAAAGGATAAATTTTGTTACTAGCAACTGACTCATTCTTAGACAAAAAGAGAGAAAGCAGGCAGGAGGAAATAGTTGGTGAGGTGATTTATTGGTTAGCCAATTTCCTAGCCAGGCAAGACAATGTATGAAGTGCATAGAATCTGGGTCTTAGGGTGTGGGGCACATTGACCAAAGGGGTAAGGGAGAAACGTTGCAGAATAGCTGCATATTAAAATATATATTAAGACTTTATCACATTTTTGATACTCAGGTTTGCTGGTTTCCCTGACAACTAGAACCCACCTCACTTGTTGTGCAATCTATGACCAAAGATAGACAGGTAGCTAGCTAGATGGAGAGATGGATAGATAAGTGGTAGGTTACTTTTATGCTAATATACCGAGGTTTTATGACTGTTAACTCAAAATTCCACTCCTCTATGTGCTGTGGTTTAAATATTTTACATTTGACAATGTGGATTTGAGAATCTTTCTGTAGCAAAAATTTGATGTATGTAGCAGTATAAAAGAGAGATTGAACAACATTACTGAATACAGTTGGCCCTCTGTGTCTGTGGGCCCACATTCATGGACTTAATCACAGATCAAGAATATTCAGAAGGGAAGAAAAGGACAGTTGAATCTGTACTAACATGTACAGACATTTTTCCTTGTCATTATTTCCTAAACAATACAGTATAACAACTATTTATATAGCACTTACATTGTATTAAATATTATAAGTAATCTAGAAATGATTAAAAATACACAGGAAGATGTGCATGGGCTATATGGAAATATTACAAAATTTTATATTAGGGCTTGACCACCCATATATTTTGGTGTGGGAGGGATCCTGGAGTGAATCCCTCATGAATACTAAAGGAAAACTATATTTAAGAGCATGAGACTGAAACCAGATGATCCCTGGACCTTACTAGTGGAGTGACACTGTACTGATTTACAAAACTTTGCTAAGCTTTAGTTTCCTCTTCAATAAAATAGGGCTTGTAATAATAATAATAATAATAATAACCACCTTATAATATTGTTGTGGGGACAAAACACACATTTTATATGTATTTTAGATGGTATTGCCTGATAAAATACAGAGGATCCTGTTAAATTTGAAATTCAGATGAATAACACTTTTTTTTTCTTTAGTATATCTCATGTAATATTTGGGACATATTTACATGAAACATTTATTTATTATTTATGTGTGTTTTTATTTGCTAAATCTGACAACCTAGCCTTAGAGGATGAATGGACAAAAGAGCTTCAACTCCCAGTGTTGTTGGTATCGCGTGATTTTGGTGGACAACAGCCACAGACAGTGCCCAGACCAGTGGAAGCAATGGTGAGTTGTCTCTTTGAGACCTTGTAGAATTTAATGCCTTTGGCAGCAGATATATAGAAAGAAATCCAAAAGTAGAGTGAAAGAATGGGAACATGGTGGAATCTGTTTTACAGCTAAAAGTGCTATGCTTATGACACATTAATTAGACACTCAATGGGGACTCCCAAGATTGGGACAGTGGAGTTGAGCTTCCACAATCAACTCAGCAGTGAAGGTAAGAGAAAATACTGTTTGAAAATTTAAAAAACAAAAACTCCAGTTGTTAAGGTTGCCTGCAGACACGTGGATATGCAGAAAACAGGTTTCCTTGGTGTTGCTTCATGGACAAACTAACTCCATAAAGGACATGGCAAAATCAGAGTGTTTGGGGAATATTTACAACAGAAATACAAAGTAACCCTGAGCTTCCAGTGTGATTTAAAATGGTTAATTCATTGTTTCCTCCTGGTGAAGAGGCAAGATTTAGTTATTAGGTTGTAGATACTATTTTCGCTAGTGCTGTCCTTGTGGAAGGTGGTCAGCAACATGATTCCCTCCTGGGCAATGTTTGAATTTAATTATGTTCAGGGACTATGCAGAATGCATCAATTTATTAACCTTGTTTACTTCAAGATTCTAAATTGATGCACTTATTCAAACAGGGTAGTTTCATATACTCATTCTGAGCCATTCACTTGCAAAAGAAAAATGTCATCTTCAGCAAGTAATTATAGCTAAAAAGGCTACAACTAGGTAATAAGGCTTTAGAACAGAAGCAGTAAAGATTGCATTAGCAATCTGCCTCAGGAGAACTGGAGAGCCTGGCTGACACGTTTTGAGCAAGATGACCAAGTGTAGCATGATACGACCCACACTGCCAGCCCACATTCTCAGTATGACCCACATAGCTTAGATTTTTAAAACAGTAATTTCTGCAAATGAGGGATGGATGACCAGCCTGATAGACTCCTAATACAGGAGGCAAGAGTATTATTTTCCAGAAGGGCAACAATCTTGATAGAAAATTTTATATCCAAGCAATGTACTATTTTTCTGTATTATTTTGCCTGTTGTTCTAGAAAAAATTCAAAGTGTACAAAATCTCTAATTCTATTCTCTTTAGACCACAGTCACATTAGGGAAGCTTTCCCAATATGCCCACCCTTCTTTTTATAAGAGCCCTTCCTCTAATTGGCTCCCTTGGCCCAGCAATAATCCAGAGGCTACTAGAAACCCACTGACTACAGGCCTCTGAGATTTCTTGAAAAAATTGACTCAAATCACGTTTTTCTGGTTAGCTAAATCTTGAATCTACTTTTGTTCCAATGATAGGTTTCTGTAGGAGTTTACAATAGCACTGAAAAGTCTCCAACAGGTAAAGCAAAGGCCTTATGTTTGAACAAGTGCTGGGCATAGCAGGTGACACCTGTCAGGATACACACAACATCTACAACCTAGATTGTTTATCCTCTGACTACTCCCTGAAATTTCTCTCCTGCTCTTTCTTACTTAAGGTTGACCCTTTTCTCTGCAGCTCCTAAAGCTCTATTATAGCAAACCAGCTGTTGAGGCTCTACAAACAGCCTGTTCTGTATCTGGTAAAATCTTTGCAGTGAAAGAAGGAGATGGTATTTTTGTCCGCTGTCCCCCTTCAATGATGGGAACCATTGGGCACAAAGTTGTGGCTCAATACATGTGTTACCTGTTCCAAAACCTCCCTAGCACAGGGCAGAGATGATACACACCTGACACATATGCTGTCATTTTAACTATATTTCCATTCTTACACTTACGTTAATTGTTCCTGCTGAGAAGCTTCAGAATTCTTCTCCCCATAGCACTGAAGGTTTCTACTACCGAATAGAATTCCTCTGCTAAATGAAATGAGCTGTGGAACCACAATAATATTCTTACTGTAAGAAAATCACACCAGCTATCTTTCTGTAACTCTGAATCCTTATTTTCAGGTTCAATCACAACAAAAACAATAACAATGTACAATTTTAATAATGTCAGGAACAGTGCTGGGCATATCACACATATTCTCTCGAATCCTTCAAATAGTTCCACAGGCATTTATAAATAGGAATATGAACCCCACAAAGACAGACAATTTTGCAGTGCTGGATTCATACTCCGAAATACCTGGGTAAAAAGTTGGTGCTTTTTCTTCTAAGACATTTTGTTGCCCAGAATTATGGAAACTGTTTTAATAGGAACATTTTACATGTGAATTTGCAAAAGGGAGGATTTTTTTTTTCCTTCCCAAATGAAGAACTGTGGGGTTGGTTAACACCTCAAATATATTTTCCATATCCTGGGTGAGTTAAAGTTTCTTCCTTTGAGTTAATAATATAAAAAATCACTCTCCTTAACCTATAATTTTCTTTCCTTTAGCCTTGCCCCTTTCTTAGTAGAACACCCAGCCAACTCTTCTCTTTGAATCAGTTCCTGATAATGGAGGCTGATTTTGCAGTTTTCATCTTAAAGAGAAAGTAAAGGCAAGTTTTCTCTGTCATTGATTTGTCTCAAGGAACATAATAGCAAAACATTCTGGTAGAATTGAGGTGTAGACCTTGTGCCTGTACATTGATTTTCATGTTCTCAGATGTTCACACCACCTAGTGGGCTTGCAAAGCTGGTTTGTGATGGTTAAGACTATCCTGGAAATATCAATAGGAATATGCCCCAACAGTTTGCTTATTACTGAGGAAAGAATTGTTAAGCTAGATTACGTTTAAGTCTCATTTTCCTCATTTATAAAATTAGGGAATTTTCAAACTTTTAAAAAGCATAAGTCTCTTTTATAAAATAAAATCTTTGGATAAACTTCCAAAAATAGAACTGATAATAGTGGAAACACTGGGGTTAAAAAACGGGTTGGGATGCACAACCAGAAGCCTAGCAGTCACCCCTGGTCCACACCCTTTAGTTGCTTTTGGGACGTATGTAGGAAGCTCTCCAAGACACAGTGTGGCAACCACTGGATGAGATGTTCCTGAAGATTATTTCTAGCTGTGGCATTCAAGGACCTGTGTGTGTTTCCTCCCTACCACATGCTAGTCACATCAGTGTTGCAGCAGGATGTTCTTGCTCCTCTACAGGCAACAGACTGTAGCTCTTCATCTCTCTCAGCCCATTCAGGCAATGCTCGTACCTTTCTCGTTTCCTCAGGCACTGTTGTTAATGATGTGTTCTCAGAAACTTTTGCTGAACCGCTATCATCTTTCTTCCTATTGCATGTAGAAGCCAGGACGTCCACACCCTTAAACAGTTTTTAAGAAATATTTCATCACAATTGAGTCTCGACAGTCTGGGGAAGGAAGAAAGTGTTACATATTCACTTCCTGGTAGAAATGGAGACCTCAGCTCAAAAACAGTTAATGATAATAACTTGAAGTTTAAGATTTGGTTTAGACTACTACTACCTTCTGGTAGTCCTCCTGGTGCACTGACATGATGATCTTCCAACAGAACGATGAGAGTTTTAATGAAGAAACACAGCCAGTCCAATGCAATCCAATGCAGATGAACCCTTATCTGCTGATACTTAGTAATAATACCATTAGAAATGGGCTTGGTATCCTCTGAGCAAGTGTGTTCTGGAATCTACATTTGCATGTTAGCTCTGCCACTTTATAAGTTGTGTAAAAGAGGGAAAATAACTTAATTGCTCTGAACATTAGTTTCCTTTTTCTGCAGTGGAAATGATGCCTACCTTGCAAAGTTTTGTGAGAATTAATGACATGGCATGCTAAATTTTCCACCAATTGACTGGTACATAATTGGGGCTCAATATAAAGGTTGCAGTTTTCCTTTAAATAGAAGGGGCACAGCTACAGACACTGGACAAACTTTGTGAGTATATTCTGTAGCCAAAAGCAGAAGAATAATTTCACTGATGTTCAGCAGAGGAAATCTGATTAATTTTACCTCTTTGCAGCTAAATATTAACAAACACTATGAATGTTATGCCATCTTAGTACCAAAAAACTAAAAGAAACCAGGATGACCCTGAAAATTGTAAAACAGAAAATGATATAATTTCCACCTAATTGTATTTTGTTAAACTCTATTCTCAGAAAACAAAATAAAAATGAAAAACAGAAAGCAATAGAGGCTTGAAAAGCACAAAGAATCATATGATTTTTATAGTGTCATGTAATGGAGTTCAAACTATAAATTATTTATCTTTTCTTTCAGATAAATCTGCAAGTAAAAACTATTAGGAGAATGCTGGAGATATTTTTTGGTTTGAATACCATGTTGTGGCAACATCCTTCTTTTTTTAAAGTTCTGTCAATTTGCATTAAGTTGTTTTCTTAGCAATTTTATCATAAGGAGGAGTCAGTGGAGGTGGATATGCTATTTGGGGATAATCTTTCAAGAAAAATGATCCAAAATACTCCATAAGGATGAGCCAAACAAAATAGCATTTGAAAGGGAAGAAGCTCAAGTGGTAGGTTATACAATTCATATTCCCCACACTAAGAACTTACTGACAAAAGCCAGCAAGTGTATACAAATAAGTCTTTTCACATGTTGATTATCACCTGAAATTTTATCTAGAATATTATTTCCAGGATTATAACAACAGAAGTGATCAGAGACAAACTACACTGAGAAAGGAAAATTTTACTGAAAGAGCATTTGCAAACATAAAAGCACATACCTCACTTCGGAAAAATAAAACAGATAAGTTGATTTTATATAAGCTCCAGGAATATTGTATGTGTGTCTCTCTTCTGTAGCTAATTTGGACTGTATGTACATGCAGAGCTATGTTTAAGAAAAGCCAGTTACCATGGTGACACAGTACCGCATCTAAATGCAGAATGAGATATCTAATTTTGTGTGTTAACTATCTGGCTGAAAAATGAAGAATGGCTTGGAAGCTACAGATGGATCAAGAATATCTCTCTAGGTTTCTTTATCTTTGCCCTACCTCTGTCCTGGTCTATCTCTACTCCACTGAGACAAAATACTATTTCTTATCCTTCATTATTAAGTTGATTATGCCACTTTTATCAGATGCCTGAATCTGACAAAAATAGTGCAGAAAGGCAAGCTAATTATTTTAAGATAGGACAAAACTTTCACATATTAGACAAGTAAATTAATCTTTAAATAATTGTCTTGTTAGTTCTCATTAGAAGTGGCCTTTTCAAAATAAATCCCTAATATTAGAGCTTGTTGATCTCTCTAATTTTAGTCTTTTTCCTCCCACATCCAGTCACAAGTATTTTTATTTTAGAGTCATGCTCTCTGGCTGGAGTACGGGGAAGCTGTTTTCCATGAAAAATGCTACACAAGTACCTATGGAAATGAACAAGAATGTATAAATTCCAATCTTCAATCTTTTTAATTTTTTTTTTTTTCTTTGAGACAGAGCATTATTCTGTTGCCCAGGCAGGAGTGCAGTGGTGCAATCTCGGCTCACTGCAACCTCCGCCTTCCAGGCTAAAGCAGAAGCCTCCCAAGTAGCTGCGATTACAGGCATGAGCCACTGTGCCGGGCAAATTTTTGTATTTGTAGCAGAGACGGGGTTTCATCATGTTGGCCAGGCTAGTCTCAAACTCCTGACCTCGAGTAATGGGCCTGCCTCGGCCTCCCAAAGTGCTGGGATTACAGGTGTGAGCCCCTGCGCCCAGTCAAGAATATTTTTTAAAAATCCAATATCCAATAAGAGTTCTTTCAATATTCACAACAACAAATGATACCTACGAGACACATTTTCCATGACTTTGTTATTATGCGCTTGCTCATTTGTTGGATCAATGGCAGAGGTACTCTCAGAGGAAACTACCAAAGGGTATGAAAGAGGCCTGATAAGATACTGACTAAAGCCAAGTCTTCGTTAACAATGGTCTAATGGGTAGTCATTGCATGGGTCATGAATCAAGCACATAACCACCAGCCAATCTTCCTATGAAGTTAAATATAATAAATACATTATTAGTTTTTATCTCTTCTACCTTTTTGCACATTGTAGTTGCTATCCAAATAAACTAAGCATACAAAAATCAGTTACTGGGTGAACAGAAAAATGAAAATATGCTTCACCAGTCGCCAAACAGAAAAGTCATGGCTGGGAAGACTAAGAAAGAGCAATTACCAGTTTCTAATACGTAGTGAATTTAGTCTTTCCTGATTCAAGCAAGTGGCTGATGCACTTTAAAGTGACATTGCACTTAGTGATATAAGAATTTTTTAAAAAAAGACTATCTGACCTTCTAAGCACTCACAATGTAGTATAGAAATAGGAATATAGAGTTTGTAACTGGAATCAGTAAGTTTTAAGGTGGTACTCTTTGTGACTTTAATATCTAAAGCCCCTGTGAGTCCATTAATGTAAAACGTGTAACTTGTTCACCATACAGCTGGGAGTCTTTAAATGCCATGCATAGTAAGAGAATTTCTGACTTTGGAAGAATTCAAGGTATTCAAAGTAGATGGTAATAGAAAGTACAAATTCTAGTGCTGCGTCAGTGAACAGAACTAATCCATGGAGTACAGGATATAGGAGTTATATTGTGTGTGATCTCACTGTATACTTATGTTTTTCCTCTTTGTGTAAGTGATCATGAAAATTTATGATACATCTATTTTATTTGTTTGCACAGCTAAATGCTCATTCCCAAGAAAACTTCACAATTGCTTTTCTGGTAAGATTTCAGAACCATTCACTACAAATTTTGGGGCAACTCTAATGGCAGAATGAACCATCCTCAGGAGAGTGAAATTGACATTAGGGTTCCCTTCTCCTGCTCAGATCTGGTAATTGTGCAGGTTAACCGAGATTTGGTTGAACTCTGTAAAAGAAAATTCTTCTTTGTTTTCCGCAGGGTGCGGTGTGCCTCACGACTGTAATCCCAGCACTTTGGGAGGCCGAGGCGGGCGGATCACGACGTCAGGAGATTCAGACAGTCCTGGCCAACACGGTGAAACCCTGTCTCTATGGAACCCGGGAGGCGGAGCTTGCAGTGAACCGAGATCGCGCCACTGCACTCCAGCCTGGGCAACAGAGCGACACTCCATCTCCAAAAAAAAAAGAAAAAAAGAAAATTAATTCTTCTTTGTTTTCAAATTATGCAACATGGCTATTGTAAATCATGCAAACAATACAGAGGTTTATAAAGATCCCTCCTTATCTTCATTCCTTAATGATTTGCAGTCAGCTAATGCTTCCCCTTCCCCACCACAGCTAAATTACCTACTCCTCAAAAAAGTCACTGCTAACAGTTTGGTATGTGTCTTTTAATGTATACATGTGTGCGTATATTATATATAATATTATTAATTATAACATGTGTGTGTATGTAATGCTATAATATATTACATATGTATTATATATATATTTGCATGTCCCATCACAGATGTAAATATACACATTTTACCACTTCACTACACCAGGAGTACCTGGACGAGTGAACCAGTGTTGACACACTTGTCTCTGGAGTCCGGGGGTTGGTGCAAAGCACTTCTTTACTTTTTCTTCACATTACCTATCGGTTCACAGTACTTACTTTGAAGGTATGAGCATAACCCCTTTCCTCTCCTCCCCTTCTCATTCTAGTATCCTCTTCTTCCACAAGCCGTTGGTCATCTCCATTACTCTTCCTTCTCACCAAAAACTGTGATGCCTGAGTACCTGGGCATCACCTAAAGAAAGGGGGCAGGATCTGCAGTAGCCCCTCAGCAATGGAGAGCTGGAATGCTGGAAGGTCTCACAGTCTTCAGAGGGGAATGCCCACGAGCCAAATCCATATTTTTTTCTGGATAATATTGATGGTATCCCTTAGATAATGTTTGTTATGCTATAAAAGTGACAGTCTCACCAAAAATCATGATCTCTTAAAAGAACTGACAAGAGCAGGGACAGAGAGGGAAAAGAATAAGAAATGGAAGAGGAGAACTCCAAGTATTTCCCAGAACTTTCCCTTTCTGTTTCTGTCTCTATTGCACTCTCTCTCTCTCTCTCTTTCTCTCTCTCTCTCTCTCTCACACACACACACTTTAAAGATGAGATGATCCTATGGAGACTAGTCTATATATTTTTTATTTAACAGTTTCTCATGGACATATCTACAAAGTCAGGATATTTACAAAGGTGCATAAAATTCAATTTTGAATGTACTGTTTTATTAACAAATTCCCTATTTTTGGAATTTAGTGACAGTGCTGTTTTTCAGTATTATAATGAGTGTTGCAAATAAAATCATTTTTGCATATCATACATACTTGAGTTTATAAATATGTAGTTTATTAATCTAGGAAAGATGTGCAGATTAAATAAGGAGGTAGGGAATGAGTAACCATGGCTAAGAAATACTGAACTTTTTGGTGTAATTTTGTTTTGCAGATGATCTTCCTGTTGCCTTTACTCTGAAGGCTCTCTTACTTTTATCTTGATGCCATTTATTTTTAGTACTACCTCTTTTTCATTTATCTACCAGTCCATCCATCCATCCATCCATCCATCCATCCATCCATCCATCCATCCATCCATCCCTGTATTTTACAAGCTAATATAACCACTTTGGAACAAGCTATACTTGGTCACAACATTCAAGAAACTTACTGTCTCACAGGGAGATTGGCATTAATAAATCAATGTGTTAATTAATTACAATTTAGATGAGTATCACAAAGAAAAATACTGCATGCTACACAATCACATAATAGAGGACTCTTAACTAACGAACACTTATTCTTTGAGAGCCATCTGATACTTCACATTTCCACATTCTGAAGAACTTCAGCACTTGACCCTCCTGTCTATCATCATCCTCATGTTATTCAACATCCAACACCCTGACTCACAGTTCCTTAATTTTTACACTCCTCTATTGCTGCCTACTTAATTTCAACAAGTCATCACAATAACCTAATCTTACAACTCCTCATCTAAAAACATCCAGAATGGTTTTATTACCATAGTCTCAAATTATGATATTCTTTTTCTCTGACTACCTCATTTCCTCACTCCTACTGAACATACTCTTATCCTCATTGGAATTGCATAACTTCAATGACTGTTTACAAAGTAAATGTTTTACATATGATTTCTCATGTAGTCTTCCCTCAAATGCTATCAAATAACTATTGGTACAGGAACCTTTTAAGTAGTGCTAGTACATTAGAGGTTTTTCCATTTTCTTATGCCAAAGTTTGCCCAGTACTTTTGCCAAGTATCTTAGATAACAGCATCCTATGTAAATTTTCTGAAAGAGTCTACCACTCACTGTTACTTGTCTTGTTTTGTTTCCATTTAATTTTGTTGCATTTTTAAAAATTGCTTTTTTGTGTCTACCTTTTATCCCCAGGGATGTAAACTCTTCGAGAATAAAGACCTTGACTTTCTGTTCACTGTTTCTTTTTTTTTTTTTTCCAGTCATCAGAACAGTGCCTGAAATATGCCAAAGAGATATTTGTTGAATGCATCTGTGGAACTTAATAGTACCTAAACTCTGGCAGTCAGCAAAACCAGTTTTTTAAAAAATATATCCATTTGTCCATTTTTCACATACTTTGGTTTTATTGTTGTTTCTCTCACATGATTTAAAGAAAAGTTTCAAGGATGTGCCAAGCATTGTGTTAGGCACTAGGAGAGTAAAGATAAACAAGACATTGTTGTCCTGATGGTGTCACAAAGACACTGGCTGATGGAAAACTACACAGAACAAAAAGTATTATTGCACTGAGAAAAATTAATTCATAAATATTTTGTTGAAACTCTGGGGGAGATAAGCATTGAAAAGTTCTATAACCAAAGTATTAAAAAAGAAAATCAATTATTTCTATCTTAGGATGCATAAAATGTTATTTTTGTCTTTATTTAGTATTTTGTTTGGTGTCTTTGTTGTTTCATATTAAAGAGTATTATAAATATATTTTATATAGTATCTAAAAGATGCCAAAATCAACTCTTCTAGGGAATTTTATTATTAAGAATAGAATAAACTATGATAAAAAAATAGATCCTCAATAGCACATTGGCTCAGAACAAGTTTATTTCTTGTTCATATAGATATTGCATTTTGTGTTCCTGATTAACCAGCAGTTCTCCATATGGCCACTCTGGGAAGCAGTTTCCTTCTTTTGCCTTCATCATTCCCTAGGCTGTGGTTCAGGCCAGTAGATCGAGAACCAGTAGCATCAGCATCACCTAGGACCTTGTTAGAAATGCATATTCTCAGACTCCATCCTAGACCTACTGAATTCAAAATTCTGAAGGTAGGTTCCAGCAATTAGCATTGTAAACAGACCTCCAGGTAATTCTAATGCATGATAAAAGTTGAGAACCACTGTTCCAGGCCTTCAGCCCTCATGTTATTTGTACCCAGTGAGTGGACAGGAAAAAGTTACACTTGCTGCTGAAAGATCTTGGCTCAGATATGCCATATATTAATTACTTTGTTCATATTTTATTGTCAAAAAATTAGTAACGTGGCCACAGAGTCTCTTCTATAGATGTCTTAAATGCAAATTCACCTACTATGTAGAATTCTGTATCGAGAGATGAGGCTTTGTTGTGGTGGAATGTTCTGGAACATAATGCTTAGAATTGGATTGCAGAAGACCTATTGTGCTTTGTAGTGGCTCTAATACAACTTAATAGATTCCAGCAAGATTTTTGGTACACAACACTTTTATTTTAATGGTCTCTAGTGGGACTATATATTCTGCCTGAATAATGTTAAAGTGTAAAAATGTAAAGTAGAAATGTGTAAAGTGGCAAATGGTAAATATGACTCCACTCTGAAGAATAATTATCTTAAAAATAATGTAACAGGAAGAGAACTTGCAGCAGCAATATAAGAGACCAGGGCCAGTTGTTTAATTGGAGGAGAATGGAAGAGGATGTGGAACTGATGAGAAATAAACTTGAGCCTGCCTCAGAGCCATCCAGAGGGCTTATTAAAACCCAGGTTCTCTGACTCCACTCTCAGAGTGTCTGATCCAGCAGGTCTGGGGAAGAGCAAGAGAATTTCATTTCTAAATAATTTTCAGGTGATAATGTTTTTGTTTAGGGAGCATACTTTGAGGATCACTGACGAGGCATCGTAAAAGAAACCTTTCAGATGAAACCAGGATTTGGGGTAAATTCTCTGTGCCCTGGGGTTTTTTGACAGGTGTTTCTGTGACACACAGGCCTAAGAGTTTTCTTTTCCTGGCTAAGTTTGTTGTGTGCTCCCAACTTGAGAATTGGAGAGTAGATATTGGCTGCTCTCCAAAGGAAAAAAATCAACAGCTTTGTTCCTTTAGGGAATGTTTATTAATCCTTATCATATCAGCAGTTTCTCCTGTGGTGGGAATTAGGAGCTAAAGGTGTAACTCATTTCATTAATTAGACAAATAATCTTGTTCAGTTACAAAGTATTTTCTTACTGTTTCTCCCTCTCTTCCCCTACCATCAACACTTTTGAACATTTTTAAATAGACTCATAGACACACACTTACTTCCAATTTCATACACCTTCAATGAAAGGCTTGGTTTTGTGGAGCTGCTAAGACATCAACTTTCACTATGTAAAATAAATGCATTAAGAACACATAATACCCTCCTTATTTTAGCTGACTCCTATAGAAAGCTTACCTAATAAGTATTATTTTTCTGCAATTTAGGCTGAGTCTGTGAATTCATTGAATTAAATTGTTCTTACTACCGTCAGATCTCTCTCTCCATTGTTGATTCTGAATTAAAATTCTGTGCTAGCTGAAGCCCAACATTTTTACAAACTGCAAAAGGTATATATTCCCTTGTGTGTTATTGTTATTATGATATAAATTATAACATACGCTGTCAACTGAACATCAGCAGTGTCCCAAGAATTGCACTGAGCAAAGAGTTTGACAAGTTCCTTGCCTAAGGATTATGTAAAAGCCATTCAAGTAGAACTGAATTAACATATGACTTAGTTTAGTCTGGCTTAACTTGAATATTGGTTGATTCTTTGGATGTGAAATGAGTTTATGGGAGAGCAAAAGAAATGAAGTTTTAGGATCTGTTTTTCTGAATCATCTGCTGGTTTCAACTAAAAACTCAGTTTTCTCTGTTGAAAACAATCTTTGTTTATCATTTTATTTCTTTGAGTTGAAACAGTTGGATTGATGGACTCAAGTTAGCAGTAAGAGAGTGACAGTAATGTCTGATGTTTTAATCACCTTCTTTTCTATCCAGCTATAATGCTGTGCTCCAACTGCTTAACATTACATTCTTCATTCCTTCTTTGTATTATAGGTGGATGAGATTTAGCTTTTTGTTTCATGTTGAAAAGGTTTGAAAATTTCTCCATTTTTCTGAGACACTTAACCATCTTATTTTTAAAATAATTATTGAGGTTTATCATACATATGGATAAAGTACATAAAGTACACTAATTGTAAGTGTGCAGATTGATTTGTTTTTCTCATAGTTCAAAGACAAAAGTACAATAAATCCAGTTTTGCAGATCTTAATTGGCTTTTATTTGCAATTCTAGAATCAGACAGGAGTTTGAAGCAAAAATAGCTCAGAATGCCCCACCCTACCACTTGTGCATGTTATATTTACAGTCAGAGAAAAGGAGGTGATATTCGGAAAATGGAAGTTAGGTACTGAGACAGCCTGATTGATTACAACTCTCATGTGCCTTATTTGAATATAATTTGAATAGCTGGTCTCCTGTGATAGGCTGAGACACTTATTTGTTCCTAAACTGGTTTTCAGTTTGTTTACATTCAGAGTTAGGTTGCATAGTTAAGAACTCCTAAGGAGGCCTCCTTGGGCTAATTTTAGTTTGATTTAGCACTAAGTATCACCCTGTGTAACCACACACAGCTCAAGACAGAATATTCTCATATCACAGAAGTTTCCCCGTGTCTCTCTCCAGTTAAAACCTCTCCGAAAGCAATTACTACTTTGTTTTTTTAACACCATAGGTTAGTTTTGTATCTGCTTGAACTTCATATGGAGTCATATAGTATATACTATTTTGTCTCTGATTTCTTTTGCTCATCATTACTCTGGGAGAGTAATCTCTGTGGTGGTATGTATCAGTAGTCTATTCGTTATTGCTGTGTAGTATTTCATTTAATGAGCACACACAATTTGTTTACCTGTTTGTTGCTGTTGCTGTTATTGGTCACTTGGATGGTTTCCAATTAGAGTTATTATGACTAAAGCTGCTATCAAGATTTTTGTATTTTTTTGGTGTTCATATGAACTAATTAGTTGTGAGCCATGAAATAGGCCGACGATTAGCTCTAATTTGTAATGCCATTATTCCAAATAATTGTGCTAATTTATACTTCTTTCAGTAATGTATCAGAGTTCCAGTTGCTCCATATTCTCATCAACATTTACTATTGTCAATTTGTAAAATGTTAGCTATTCCTGTGGGTATATAATAGCATCTCTTTGTCAGCCTATTTAAAAAAATCAATTAATAAAACTTCTAGATTAAATAAAAAAGAGTCTTTCAGATTGATTACTCAGAAAAAAAAAGTTTAATTGGCTATCAACGTTTTAAAGCCACCAGAGGCATCTATACAGTTATTAACTAAGTTCTGGAATAACTGAAAAGCCAAAATTTGCCAAGCATGTAATGATAATAATGATGACACTCACTAGGTCACAAACAAATTGCTAAATTATTTCTTTGTAATGACTCTTTTAAGGTGTTGTGTTTTGTATCTGACATTACCACACTTGTTTCTTTTTTTTCTTTATTATACGTTAAGTTCTAGGGTACATGTGCATAATGTACAGGTTTGTTAGATATGTACACTTGTGCCATGTTGGTGTGCTGCACCCATCAACTCGTCAGCACCCATCAATTCATCATTTATATCAGGTATAACTCCCCA
>NW_012115344.1:1661379-1677132 GCF_000951035.1 Colobus angolensis palliatus | reverse complement strand
TTCACCCATCTTGCTCTGCCCCCTACCATACTTGTTTCTAAACACACTCTGAATTTGGGGCTGCTTTTGACCATTAATATAATTCAGATTTCATCACTTGCTCTAAGTACATCTTTTTGAAAACAGTGTATTTAGTCTTCATAGCCTCAAGTATTTACTCTGAGAACAGAACCACAAATTAAACAAGATAACATTTTTTCCCCTCACCTGCTTTAAGTAAGTCTTCCTGAAAACATTGAGTCCACAGTCTTCAGATCCCCAAGTGCAGTTACCTCTTGGTATATGCTGGGGATTTGTCCAAGACCACCTGTGTGTTTCTACATCCCACATACTCGGTTGGCTTTTCAAAACCTGAATATACCAAAAGTCAGCACTCTGTATACACAGGTTTCATATTCCAAAAATACTGTACTTTCAACCTGCACTTGGCTAAAAATACCTGCATACAAATGGACCCCTGCAGTTCAAATCCATGTTGTTCAAGGGTCAACTGCATTTACTCTGAGAATAGAAGCACAAGTTAAGATAACACTTTTTTTGTTTTTCCTAAAAAGCTACCATCAACATTTTGTACTTTTTTTGTGATCATATACTCTTGGGTCATTAATATTTTTCAAATAATTTCATTTAGAAAAAATTGTCTTTGCACTAAAAAGGCAAAGTTACTGAATGATTTTTTTCTCTTTTAATTACTTTAGAGAAAGGACTATTGTTTACTCTTCAGTTTGTCTTTGGGCTTGTTTCTGCTTACCCCTCTTTTGGGTGCTAGCGTATGGGCTGACCTGTCTGTCGACAATACAATCTCATTTTTAAAGAGTGGTTGACGATCAAAATTTCTGTGCAGAATTAGGAGCAGACAAAAACCTTGAAGGAAGTTGAGCACATCTCAGTTGTGGTACTCTGTGGTTTCTTTGTTCAAGTCTCCTGACAATTGTCTTTAATTAACAAATACTGAGTAGAGAAATAGGACATTGAATGAAAGAGTCATTAAAGTTACTTTTCAAACATCCTTAGTAATTACAAGAATGACTTCCGTTTGCAGTTGGATACAAATGTAGAGGACAGAGAAGAAAGCAAATGCAGTCACAGAGAGGAAAGTGTTTCAGTAGTATGTAGTGTTGACAAGGTCCAGTGCTGTAGTGAAACATAACTAATAAGCACAACGACAATTCAATGGAGAAAATAGACTCTTCCATAAATGTAAACACCTAGGTATCCACATGAAAAAGAATAAAGCTAGACTCCTATTTTCCAACACATTAAAAAATCAACTTAAAATGGATGAAAGATCTAAACATAAGAGCTAATACTGTAAGTGTCAGGATACAAAATCATCGTACAAAAATCAGTAGCATTTCTATACATCAATATCATTCAAGATGAGAGTCAAATCAAGAGTGCAATCTCATATACAATAGCCACATAACAAAATAAGATATTTAGATATCTATCTAACCAAGAAGGTGAAATTATCTCTACAAGGAGAATCACAAAACACTGCTGAACGAAATCATAGATGAAAAAAATAAATGGAAAAACATTCCATGTTCATGGATTGGAAGAATCAGTAACATTATAATGGGCATACTGCTCAAAACAATCTACAGATTCAATGTTATTCTTATCAAACTCTCATTGTCCTTTTTCACAGAATTAGAAAAAAACTATTCTAAAAGTTACACAGAACTAAACATCAGCCTGAATAGCCAAAGCAATCCAAACCAAAAAGAATAAAGTAATAGGCATCATATTACCCAATTTTAAACTAAACAATAAAACTACAGTAACCAAAACAGCATGGTCCTGGTACAAAAACAGCTACATAGGTCATTGGAACAGGTTATAGAACCCAGAAATAGAGGTGCATACCCACAGCCATTTAATCTTTGACAGAGTTGACAATAATAAGCAATGATGAAAGGACTCCCTTTTCAATAAATGGTGCCAGGATAGCTGGCTAGCCGTATGCAGGAGAATGAATCTGGACACCTACCTTTCACCATATACAAAAATTAACCCTAGATTGATTAAAGATTTAAATATAAGACCTCAAACTATACAAGTCCTAGAAGTAAACCTTGGAAACACCATTCTGGACATTGTTCTTAGGAAAGAATTTATGACTAAGTCTTCAAAAGCAATAAAAACAGAACATGACATGTGGGACCTAACTAAACTAAAGATCTTATGCACTGTAAAAGAAACCACCAACAGAGCAAGCAGATGGCCTATGGAATGGGAGAAAATATTCACAAACAGTTCATCCAACAAATGTCTAATATTAAAAATGTACAAGAAACTTAAGCAATTGAATAATCAAGAAAAACCCATTAAAAATGGACAAAATTGCTTCTCAAAAAAACAAATATTTCTCAAAAGAAGACATATAAACAGCCAGTAAACATGAAAAAATACTACACATCACTAGTCATCAAAGAAATGCAAATCAAAACCACAATGAGATACCATCTCACACCAGTGAAAATGACTTTTATTAGAAAGTAAAAAAATACAGATGTTGGCAAGACTGTGGAGAAAAGGGGATGCTTATATGCCATGGGTGGAAATATAAATTAGTTTAGTCACTGTGGAAAACAGTTTGGAGATTTCTGAGAGAACTTAGAACTATCATTTGATCCAACAATCCCATGACTGGATAAATATCCAAAAGAAAACAGCTTGTTCTACCAAAAAGACATATGCACTCACATCATGCTCATTCCATCATTATTCACAGTAGCAAAGGCAGGGAATCAATCTAGATGCCCATCAACAGTGGATTGGATAAAGAAAATGTGGTCCTTACGCACCATGGAATACTACACAACCTTAAAAAGAATAAAATTATGTCCTTTGCCACAACATGGGTGGAGCTGGAAACCATTCTCCTAATTGAATTAATAATACAAGAACAGAAACCATATACTGCATGTTCTCACTTAAAAGTGGGAGCTAAACTTTGGGTATTCATCCGTTTAAAGATGTAAACAATAGACACTGCGGACTGCTGGAGGGGAGAAAAGGTGGGTGACAAGAGTTGAAAAACTACTTGTTGGGTAATATGCTCAGTATTTGGTGATGGAAACTTTCACACTCCAAACTTCAGCGTCACATAGTATACCCAGGTAACAAACCTGCACATGTACCTGCATATGTACCTGCTGAATCTAAAATAAACACTGAAAATAAAGTTACAGAGATATTAACATTTTATATCTATATCTATATCCATGATTATACTGTCTTGGTTTCTGTTTCAGTGATTTTATTAGGTCTTGTACATTTTTCCAAATATGAAATTTTATAATCATTTTCAGCACTGGTAAAAAACAAGTATGAGATTGTAGAGCTGAGAAGAAGCAAGAGAGGAGCTCTGATGGAGCATTAAAGCAGACTTGGACTTTGTCCAGATACCCTAGAAAAATGTAGCTAAGCACAGCAATTGTTACTAATGTGGTAAAGATAAAAGCTTAACAGGAACCCTGTATCTGATATAACTTTAATACTTTATTTTGCCCATGCAATTATCCTCCAGCTAGTGTGCAGACCCCAGAGAATACAGTCTTTAAAAACACACAAATACAAACAATAATATATGTTTATTGTCAAGTATCAGAAAATATAATTTAAAAAAAGAATAATGGGGGCAGAGAAGAAAATAACTAATACAAGAAAATTTGGAAAGCAATATCTGTAAAATCAAAGAACTGTACATAAATACTGTATATGAGTTTGTACTTTTTTTTGCTTATAACAATATGGGTTAGCAATTCTGAAACTGCTTTTTGTGTATATTAGGATTACACAAATAAGTAAAGCATGCTGTAGATAATGAGATCTAGGTTTCTTGCAGTTGGAGAGAAGGGTTACAAAAAAGAAAAAGGAAAAGACTAGAATGAACCCTGGGTCTTGGATTGATTGATATTGGAGGTATCAGCATGAATTCATAATTTTTAATATATGTATATAGATACAGAGATACATGTAGATGTGTGTATATGTAGAATATATACCTGTAAATACTCTATATATTATATACATGTAGGTTAAATATATGTAGTTAAAATACATGTAGGTTAAAAATATATACATGCACATATTTTCTTTTTAAAATTTTTTAATTTTTTTATTTCATTAGGTTTTTGGGGAACAGGTGGTGTTTGATTGCATGAATAACTTCTTTAGTGGTGATTTCTGACACTTTGGTGTACCTGTGACCTGTACAGTATAAACTATATCCAATGTGTAGTCTTTTATCTCTTGCCACCCCAACCCTTTCTGCTGAGTCCCAAAGTCCAGTGTATCAGTCTTATGCCTTTACATCCTAATAGCTTAGCTTCCACATATGAGAACATACAATGTTTGATTTTCCATTTTCTGAGTTATTTCAGTTAGAATAATAGTCTCCAGTTTCATCCAGGTTGCTGCGAATTCCATTTATTTCATTCCTTTTTATGGCTGAATAGTATTCCATTATATATACACTCGTTTACATTCCCACATATATATATGATAGAATATATACATTATATATATGATAGAATATATACATCATATATCCTTATCTGCTCATTGATTGATGGGCATTTGGGCTGGTTCCATATTTCTGCAATTGCAAGCTGTGTTGCTATAAACATGCACGTGCAAGTATCTTTTGTGTACGATGATTTTTTTTTCCTCTGGATAGATAACTGGTGTGGAATGTCTGGATCAAATGGTAGATCTACTTTTAGTTCTTTAACGAATCTCCACACTGTTTTCCACAGTGGTTGTAGTAGCTTACATTCCCATCAACAATGTACAAGTGTTCCCTTTTCACCAAATACCCACCAACATCATTGCGTTTTTATTTTTTGATTATGACCATTCTTGCAGGACTGAGGTGGCATCATATTGTGGTTTTGATTTTTCATTTCCCTGATAATTAGTGATGTTGAACATTTTTCTGTATGCTTGTCGGCCATTTGTATATTGACTTTTGAGAATTGTCTATTCATGTCCTTAGCCCACTTTTTGATGGGATTGTATCAGAGATACATGTAGATTTGTGTATATGCAGGTTAGCGTATATACATGTAAATATACATTTTGAGAAAATTCTCAAAAGATAATATACAAATGTCCAACAAGTATATAGAAAAATGTTTGACATCACTAATTTTTCTTGCTGATTTGTTTTAGTACTTTGTAGATTCTGGGTGTTAGTCCTTTGTCAGATGTATAGACTGTGAAGATTTTCTTCCACTCTGTGGGTTGTCTTTTAACTCTACTGATTATTTCTTTTGCTCTGCAGAAGCTTTTTAGCTTGATTAAGTCCCATCTATCTATCTTTGTTTCTGTTGCATTTGCTTTTAGGTTCTTGGTCATGAAGTCTTTGCCTAAGCCAACGTCTAGAGTTTTTCCCATGTTGTCTTCTAGAATCTGTATGGTTTCAGGTCTTAGATTTAAGTCTTAGATCCACTTTGAATTGATTTTTGTATAGGGTGAGAGATGAGGATCCAGGTCTTGGAGCCGTGGATACCAGCATCTGCTCTGGTGGAGGTAGCACAGGGGTGGAGTGGACTCTGTGAGGGTCCCTAGTTGTATTTTTGTTTAGTGAACTAGTTTTGTGTTGGTTGGCCTCCAGGCAGGAGGTGGCACTTTCAAAAGCGCATCAGCTGTGGTCCTATAGGGAGGATTCAAACTTGCCCTACTTAACCTGGTTAAGTATTCAGGTTTTTCAGGCAGTGGGCAGGGCCTTATAACTCCCAGGAGATTATGACCTTTGTCTTTGACTGCTAAGTAGGCAGAGAAAGATCACCAGGTGGGGGCAAAGATAGGCATATCTGAGCTCAGACTCTTGGGTGGTGCTTGCTGCAGCTGCTGTGGGGGATGGGGGTGTGGTTCCTAGTCCAATGAAGTTATATTCCCAGGGGAATTAAGGCTGCCTCTCCTGAGTCATACAGGCCTCCGGGGAAGTGGGGGAAAGCTGTCAGTCACAGGCCTCACCTGCTCCCATGCAGCCTGCAGTCCAAAAGGCTGGTCTCACTCCCACCGTGCCCTCCCAACAGCACTGAATCTATTCCCAGGCAGTCAGTGACCAGGACTGAGAACTTGCCCCAGATCATGAGTCTACCCACTGAGAAAGCAAGCAGTCTCAGTTTTTCAGTGTCTCAGGGAGCCTGCAGGGGTGATCCAGCTCCTTCAAAGGGGTCTGTGGATTCTCTTGGCTTCCCTGATACGTTCCTGCAGTAGTTCTTGGAGCAAAAGTTCATAATGTGAGTCTCTACATGTTGCTCAGTCCATTTGAGCAGGAGTTGCAAGCTACTTCTGCCTTCTATCCGCCATCTTCTTCCTGATGCATATATTTTCTAACCCTGTATGCGGAGAGGGCCTAGAGGAAACATGAGTACAGTAGCAGTGATCACACCTAATTTCCCTGTGGTTTCTGATTACTCAGATTTCTGGAGAAATGGTTGATTCCGTGGCCGAGTTAAGGAAAATATGATAAGATCCTAGAAAATATTTTGTATCATAAAATAAGAAAGTGAACACAAATTAGTAAAACAAACAAACAAACTGGTAAAATATGAATAATGTCTGTAGTTTAGCTAATAGTATGCCCCAATATAAATTTTTTAGTTATGAAATTGTATTAAAATTATGTAAGATAGGGAAAGCATAGAGAAGGATACTTGATAAGTCTGTCATCTTTTGGTAAGTTTTCTGCAAGTTTAAAATTATTCCAAATAAAAAATTAAAAAAACACAAAATCATGTCAAATCCCACTACTGAAAAAAATTTAACAGAATCCTTTTTGACTTTCTATGTGTATGTACCTATGTTTTTTAAACAAGAACAACAACAACAAAATATTGCTTGGTGTTTAAGAGCACAGATGCTGGAGTAAGAGAGACTGAGTTCAAACCCCAGTTCTTCTAACTACTAGCTTTGTTACCTTGGAAAAATGTTTCTCCAGTCTTTGCATCTGTAGATCATTTGAAAAATAGGAAAAGTAATGATAGTAGCTTTCTCATCAAGCTGTTGCAGGGATTACATGAGTTACTACATTTACAGCAGTTAACACAATGTCTAGCACATAGCAAGTTCTCAATAAATAATTGTAAAAATCACTTACTGTCTTGTAACCCTGGACTAAATAAGTATTTTGGGGCTCTGATGTTTAATGTGTGTGAGTTACTTGGGTGGGTAAGAGAGACACTTTCAGACAGACGGAGCTAAAATCATAGGTGTGAAATCTAGAATCACACAATAAGACATTAATATAATTGTGCCTTTTAATTAATGGAAAGTATTGAATTGGAACCTCTGTGCTATCAGTTCGGACACTAAATATACCTACACAGCTGCAATTGATTTTTGTCTTACATGTTTATTTTCTTCTTTCATGAGTATTAGTTAAATAACTATATAGAGTAAGATTATATGGAAACTGTATAATAAAATACCAAATATGCTTGGCTTCCACCAACTTCCTTCCCCAAAATTCAGAAACAACAAGGAATCAAAACAGAAACAGGGGAACAAACCTTACTGCTGCCAACAGTACCGGTTGCCAGAAGCCATAATCCAACCAGCCGGGAAATCTCTTGCCTAGATGCGACATGCTGAATTAGCCGATCCCCAAAGGGGATCTCTAATGAACTGAGTATATTTTAAGAATCTGGTCAGCATTCTTGGAAGTTAGCAAAACAGAGCCAATGCTAGAACCCCATCTAATTACCTTTTCCAAATCTTCAAGTAAACAGTGACTCACTGAAAGAAGGAAAAACAAGGCCATTTTCTTTCTGGCAAAGATTGATACTCTGTGAGTTAAGATTGGTGGAAACATGAGACCCACATACTTAAGCACTGTAAAGATTAAAACAGCAATTGCAGCATACTGCTGACTTTTCTCCTTGTCATTCATTCCATCCATATTGTTCAGGCAAAAGCATTATTGAACAGATGGACTAAGTCCTGAAGGTTGGAGAAAAACATAATAACTCAGCTGACAGCCAGATTGGGAGAGAAACACCCTGTGGTGGAAACTCCTTACTTTGAGAGACACTTTATCAACAACATCCATTGGTATTTTAGGAACACAGCAGCTGATTTGACCCAAGTAGTCGCTCAGAGAAATGGGTGAATTTGAAGCTAACAACATAAACATCGGCTTATTCATAATAAATGCATGACCATGGAGTTTTTGTCAAAATAAATTGCCTTCTGTAGTTTTATCCCACTTAGACTTAAACATATTCATGAGTAATGCCAATATTGGAGATGTTTGAATCACCAAATTTTACTTTTAACTGTTGTCACAGAAACCTAGAAAACCCACCATAACCATTTTTTAATGAACTTTCCCAAAGTACAGGGAATGTGTTGTTTCTAGCTCTGAAATACCTATTCTATTGTTCTCTTTATCTTTTACCAATGTCTTCATCTTGTCTCCTGTACACTAGTGCAATGCTTCTCAACTAGTCTTTTATTCCCTTCCCTTAAATTCATAACTATGTCAAATCCCTTAATCAAATCCTTTGAAAGGTCTCCATTTTGCACAGACTGAAATCCAAGCTTCTTAGAATGACTTGCAACTATTTCACAATCTGGTCTCAACCTGCCTTTCCAATCTCAACTACCTTTTTTTTTTTTTTGAGATGGAGTCTTGCTCTGTCTCCCAGGCTGGATTGCAGTGGCGTGATCTTGGCTCACTGCAACCTCCACCTTCCAGGTTCAAGTGATTCTTCTGCCTCAGCCTCCCTAGTAGCTGGGCATGCACCACCACGCCCAGGTAATTTTTTTATTTTTAGTAGAGACAGGGTTTCGCCATGTTGGCCAGGCTGGTCTCAGACTCCTGGCCTCTGGTGATCCACCTGCCTAAGCCTTCCAAAGTGCTGAGACTACAGGCATGAGCCACTGTGCCTAACTCAAATACCAATTATTTTTTGTATCAATGTTATGTAATGCACAGATGTCATATACTCTTACACCTCTGTGCCTTGCTTCTCATTTTTCCTTCTACTGGAATGGCTTTCTCCCTTACTTCTAAAGTTGTAACTTGATGGTATTCTAATTATTCTTTCCATCTCAGCTCAAATATGTTTTCTCTGATGCTCTCCCCTCTCTACTCTCCTGGTTTGAATTAATTACTGACTTATTGCTTTGCTTTTACAACTACTACCAAGTACATCATAAAGCATTGTATTTAGTTATGCATATACCTGCCTCTATAGATTATGGATTGTTTGAGGCAGTTTCCGTCTTACTCATGTTGGTTCATCTCCGCTTTTCTATACTTAGTAGAAGTGTAATAAATGTTAAGTGCATGTATGATCAAATGAATGAATGAAAAAATAAATATATAGCAAAATATTGCAACCTAGGGCCTTACATACTCCTCAGAGACTTAGGTAAATGCAACTAAATCTATTGATGTTTGGATGAATCTTCTTCAATCTATGGGACTGTCCCTTGCATTGTGGACATAAAGCATGTAAATGGTGCTCTGGAGTTATCATGACAATCCAAAACATTGCCACACATTTCCAAATGCCCTCTAGCTGCTGTGAGGGTAATATCACCCAGGTTGTAAACAGTTGCTAGCTTAGCCTCTTCACTGTGCTTCATAAGAAATCCAAACAGACTTATGATCTTGTGAGTAGAAGTATGGGGTGGAATAATATTATGCATTACACAGCCTTCTCTTAACTTATTGACTCCACTTCTCTGGGTTTTTTTCCTCAAGGTTCTAAGTTCCAACACTTGACACTCCTGCTGCTTTTTGTTTCATAGGAACTATTATCCAGTCCCTACCTTGCCAATGCTTTTTTGTAGAGAAAATGGGCCAACTGTATGGTCTGTTTTTTCTTCCATGATTTTCTATTGGTTAAAGCCTCATCATTTTATTATTTAAAATATTGCATATTATACTAATAGTTCTAAATTTCTTGTAGGCATTCTCAAATACTACTTATAAGTTCCTGAGACAGCTCATTCTAGTTAAAGGACTGTTATGAATGGAAATATTTGTGTCCCCACAAAATTCATATATTGAAGGAAGCCCTAACCCCTAGGCTGGCATATTTGGAGATAGGACCTCCAAATTTACTACTAAAGTAGCGATTCAAGGTTAAATGCATAAAGGTGGGGCTCTGCTCTGAAAGGATTAGTGTTTTATAAGAAGAGACAGCAGAGAGCTTTCTATCTCTGTACACACACACTAAGTAAAGGCCAGGTGAGCACCCAGTGAGATGGCAGCTGCCTGCAGGCCAAGAAAAGAGGCTTCAGGATGAATCCCATCTTGCCACCACCTTGATTTTGGACTTTTCAACTTCCAGAAAAGTAAGAAAGTAAATGTCTGTTGTTTAAGCCATCCAGTCTATGGTATTTTGTTATGGCAGCTCAAGAAGACTATTGCAGGGCTCATGATTTGTTCTTTAGCTTTAGGCTTAAGAGAGCTGATTGATGAAGTTCTGAACTGACATCTGCTAATTAGAATGTAATATTATAGAACTACTGAACTATTACAGCAAAGCCTAAAGTACCTTCTATTCTCCACCAAGTCCTATTTGGACTCCCTTTCATGCCTTGGGTTTCTCTGTAGATCACTGCTCAGTCCATACAAATGCCCTTCCCATGGGGTTACTCTGCAGCATATCTCTGCCCAGCCTCAGTCGAATGTTCTGATATTGATGTTTTCTTGCTTTACAAGGTTGTGATGATAGTTTTAATTTGCATAAGCTGAGACTCAGCCTGCAGAAGCCCTCCTCCCACAGGTATTTGCCCTTTCTTCTCATCTCTATCCCTAGGCATACAGGAGCACTTGATGGGAGTTTCTATATTGAAGTAGACAAAGTTAAAGCATGGCTACAAAGAGTGCTGGGCGGTCTTCTGGAATGAGTTTGCAATGACTATGCTGCTGTTGGCCAAGAGAAAGCTCAGTGCATTTAGAAACATACCCAGCACCAGACAGTGAATGCTTCCTGTGTGGATTCCTTGACAGAATGTGTACTCCTGAGGCACAGATTGCCTGAGAATTTCATTATGCTGACACAGGAAAAAGCTAGATGACCAATCTCTGCAAATACGACCACATTTCTCTCTCTTCCTTGCGCCTTTCTCCTGGAGGGCCTGTGGATGATCTCTCACTGCCTGCTTGATCTTTTGATCACAAAAGAGAAAAACTCTGATGATCTGAAACTGAAGATAACTTAAGTATATTGGCATCATTAGATCTCTAGGTCTTCCAATCCATTTTTATAATTCTCATGCCAAGCCTTGCTAACTAACTGCATCTCTTCCCACCCTCAGAATTTTGTTTAATCTGCTTCATCGCCGTGGAACCTTCCCAGGTGGACTCCATCCTGATTGTCAGTCACTTCACAGTCATCTCAACACTTGTACTTAATTATACCTTGTTTATGTTTCTAACTGTGCTTTTATTTTCCTTTTGCTGTGTTCTTATGAATTGTGTGGATGTTTGCCTTTCCTTCGCTAACAACAGCAACAACAGTGACAATATGACAACACCATCATTTGTCGAGTCTAACTATGTCTCTGAGTTACACACTTTAGAAACAAATGGTATTTTGTTGAAACCTCGTGATAATGCCGTTCGATATTTAAAAAATCATTTTATCTGAGAAGTGACATATTAATGAATGCACACTGTGAAATATTTAAATAAACAGAATTGTTTATAATGAAACTGAAAGTTCCCCTCCCACTCTCCTCCTCATGGTTACCATTCATAATGGTGGGATGTGATTCCTTCAAGATCCTGTGTGTGACTGTGTGTGTATATGTGTGTTTATATGTGATTTCTTTGTTACTTAACAATATATCTTAGAAGTAGCATGAGGAAAGAATAATTTTTCTCATCCTATAGGCAAAGAAACACAGGCTTGGAGAGGTTAACGAACTTTCTTATTAGCTAGTAGTTTCTATTGTCTGACAGGTTCGTTGAAGAGAGTATAATCTTTCTGTCGTATGTTCAGTTCCAGTGCCTTCTACTGTAGTTTTTATAGACGCCTTATGGTATATCTTCAATGCTTCCTTTATACTCTCATTCTTGAAGCTGGATCCTTGTTTCTGTCCACGTGCCTGAGTCTTATGATTTGGGTCATGCTTTACTTTTGCTTTGCCTTATTTAGGTAGTGCTACCCCATTGGAAGGAACTTTCCATCTGCTGACAGGCTTCCTGATGCTGCCTCTCTGCTTCTAGAATGTTACTTGCTCCTGAATTTGCTGTATTTTTGGATTTGACATTTGACTTATTGGAGCTACTTTTTAAAATTGTCTTTCTGATCATCTGTGATATTGTATTAGTTGTGCTGGGCCTTTCGGAGTGCCTAAAACTGAATCGACTTTCTTCACTCCTCTCCCATTTCCCTATATATGCCTTACTTCACAGGCTGAATCTTGTTACAGGTCCCTTGCAGCATGTTTGATCCCACCAAAATTCCGCCTGCTTTGCCTTGAGGTGAAATGCAACTTTAGGAGAACATTAGATCTGTCCTCAACATGAACTGAGATGACAGTACATTTCATGGAGAGAAACAAATAACACAGACAAGGTTCTGGAATAACATAAAACAGATAAAGCGAACTAACAATGAACATATTTACTTCTCATTTCTTTAACATTTATGGAATGATTACTGTACTCAGGCTAACCAGCAACATTTCCCTTCCTATCCTGAGCTTGATGGTTTATTTATTTATTTATTTTTTAGTAAGGAATAATACTTGTTTTTTTCTTTTCTTTTTTCTTTTTTTTTTTGAGATAGAGTCTTGCTCCGCCACCAGGCTGGAGTACAGTGGCACGATCTCCGCTCACTGCATGCTCCATGTCTTGTGCTGGCATTCAAGGGGATGCTTTCAGCCTTTCCCCAAGATATATTTCTTTATGAAATACAATTTGTCTGTCTGTTTGTTGAAACAGAGTTTTGCTCTGTCGCCCAGGCTGAGTGCAGTGGCCTGATCTTAGCTCACTGCAATCTCCACCTCCCGGGTTCAAGCAATTCTCCTGCCTCAGCCTCCTGAGTAGTGGGATTACAAGCATGTGCCACCATGCCCAGTTAATTTTTTTATTTTTAGTAGAGATGGGTTTCACCATGTTGACCAGGATGGTCTCGATCTCCTGACCTCATGGCATCCACCCTCCTAGGCCTCCCAAACTTCTGAGATTACAGGCATAAGCCACCACACCTGGCCAATACTTCTTGTTTTAAGAAATAAGTTTGTTATCTAGATATTGAAGGATTTTTTAAGAAATAGACCTTCAAAACACTCAGGAGGCTTTTCTAGTTTAGTAAATAGTCTTTCTTCATTTCTCAGAAACCCTTATTAATCTTGCTTCCCTATTTTTTATTAGTGATATGCTGATTTCATAGTCACCTCAAACAGGAACAAGGGAATCATCATTGATGTTCCTCTTCTTTACCCTCTATCACTGCCATCCACAACCTGGACAGGAACTCATAAGTACAGCCTTACTGATCTTCCAGACTCCAGTGTGCCATATCCTTCATTATCTCTCTGCCCCTATGTGATGTATGCTTCTCCTGTAAGCATTGCTTTTATTATATCATTTTTATAATAATACTCAAAAAGCATAAAATGCTTCCTTATTGTCTACCAGAGATAAGCTTAAATGGATAAGAATTACTTACTCTTTTCTCCCATGTGACCAGCCTGCTACCATTTAGTGTGTCAGATTTGATCAGAAAATTTTTGTTTCTGGCCTTCATTTGTAGTTCAAATAATTATTCTTAGAAACAAATCAGAGCCCCTGATTTCAAACTTCAGTCTAGTTCCCTTGGAGAGTTGGCCTTCAATAATCCATAATCCTCAGTAATCGAACTCTATTCTAGTATCCAATCTTAGTCCATCTATTCCCCAAATGAGAACCTTTTCACTGTCCTGTGAATATGCAATGCATCTTTCTGCTGCCAAACCTTTGATCATGCTCTATCCTCCCCTGCAACACTTTCTTTTTCCTCCTGATGGATGGGGAGGTGATTGACTATAACATCTGTCATCTTTGGCTTCTACCAGCACTTCTTGCACCTTTGTGGGAATTGCAAAAGGATGCCCACATTGGATGGATCAATTATATAAAGGCACAGCTTTCCTCCAACTCTTACATTTCTCTACTGGGATGCTTGGCTTATTGTGCTAGTAAGGATTGGATTTTAGCCCTCTCTCCCTCCCTCAGCCAGGTGCCTTTGTTTAGGATACACACTGCATGACAGTGTATAGCAGCCCTGTTCAATCCATCATCCCAGATCCAATTTTGTTGACCTGGCTGGTGAAGAGAATTTGCTTTTTTCCTCCAGTCTTTCCTTAGGATATTGAAATTCAATTCAAGTTTCACGAACCAGCTTATAACTTAATTCCTGGATGAAGACACCAACCCTTGAAATGCTGTCTTTGCTGAAGAGCATATACATAATTGCTGTCATAAAATTTAATTCATGGTTATGGTATTGCTTAGTTTCTGAGTACTTCTTGGGTTGGATATATCTTTTGTGATTAGGAGATTTTCTTAAGATTAAGAATAGGGGCCGGGCACGGTGGCTCAAGCCTGTAATCCCAGCACTTTGGGAGGCCGAGACGGGCGGATCACGAGGTCAGGAGATCGAGACCATCCTGGCTAACACGGTGAAACCCCGTCTCTACTAAAAATACAAAAAAACTAGCTGGGCGAGGTGGCGGGCGCCTGTAGTCCCAGCTACTCGGGAGGCTGAGGCAGGAGAATGGCGTGGACCCGGGAGGCGGAGCTTGCAGTGAGCTGAGATCAGGCCACTGCACTCCAGTCCCGGCGACAGAGCGAGACTCCGCCTCAAAAAAAAAAAAAAAAAAGAATAGGAGTTAGTCCTTTTCTCTAGTCAGTAACATATTAAACATAAAACTAAGCACATACATTATTTTGTTAAATCAAAGTTGCCATTTATCTTAGTCTATTTCCTGTTGCTTATAACAGAATACTTTAAACTGAAACAGGGTAATCATTTATAAAGAATAGACATTTATTTCTTATACCTATGGAGGCTGGAAGTCCAAGGTAAAGGGGCTGCATCTAGTGAGAGCCTTCTTGTTGGGAGGGAGCCTCTGCAGAGTACTGACACAACAAAAGGCACCACATGGTGCAGGGGCTCAGCATGTTAGCTCAGTTTCCTCTTTCTCTTGTTATAAAGCCAGTCTCACTCCCATATAACCAATTCATCCATTAGTTAGTGAATGTATTAATCCATTCATGAAGGCACAGCACATATAACTAAATCACTCTTCAAGGCTCTGCCTCTCAATACTATGACATTGGGGATTAAATTTCAACATGAGTTTTAGAGGACAAATATTCCAACCATTGCACAACTAATTGTAAGATATATCTATGATGGTTAATATTACAAGTCAACTGACTGGATTGAGGGATTCCTAGATGGCTGGTGAAGCATTGTTCCTCAGTATGTCTGTGAGGGTGTTGCTAGAGGAGATTGACTTTTTATTTATTTATTTTTTTGTGAGACAGAGTCTCGCTCTGTCGCCCAGGCTGCAGTGCAGTGGCGCAATCTCGGCTCACTGCAAGCAGTGTCCCCCGGGTTCACGCCATTCTCCTGCCTCAGCCTCCAGAGTAGCTGGGACTACATGCGCCCACCACCACGCCCGGCTAATTTTTTGTATTTTTAGTAGAGATGGGGTTTCACTGTGTTGGCCAGGATGGTCTCGATCTCCTGGCCTCTGGTGATCCACCTGCCTAAGCCT
>NW_012115344.1:1659561-1660608 GCF_000951035.1 Colobus angolensis palliatus | reverse complement strand
TTTTTTGTATTTTTAGTAGAGATGGGGTTTCACTGTGTTGGCCAGGATGGTCTCGATCTCCTGACCTCGTGATCCACCTGCTTCGGCCTCCCAAAGTGCTTGGATTACAGGCGTGAGCCACCGCACCCAGTGAGATTGACATTTGAATCAGTGGACTGAGAAAGGAAAACCCACCCTTAATGTGGGTGGGCACCATTCAAGCTCAGCTAGACCAAAGCAGGCAGAAGTAGGGGGGATAAGCTTGCTTGCTGAGTCTTCTGGCGCTCTCTTTCTTCTCCTTCCTGATGCTTCCTTCTCCTACCTGATGCTTCCTTCCTTTTCCCCTGCCCTTGGACATCAGATCCTAGAATCTTCAGCCTTTGGACTCTGGGATTTGCATCAGCATCAACAGCCTCCCTGGAACTATCAAGTCTTTGGCTGCAGACTACAGGCTGTACTGTCGGCTTCCCTGGTTTGGAGACTTTTGGACTTGGAGTGAGATACTACTGGCTTCTTTCCCCAGCAGGCAGATGGCCTGTCATGATATAATCATGTGGCCTATCATGGTGTAATCATGGCCTATTGTGGTGTAATCATGTGAGAGAATTCTCCTTAATAAACCCCTTTTTATGTATGCTTGTATCCTATCTCCTCTAGAGAACTCCTCTAGAGAACTCTAGAGAACTCTAATATCATTGTTTTTATGTACCATTAAAAAAACGCTGAAAATTGAACAATGATTTAGAAATTTTATTTTAAACTTGTTGAGATTTTGATTATCCAACATTCTTACACACATATACAATGGAATATATAAGGTAAATATATTGGTTAAGATATTCTTAAAGGTTTTTTTACAGATTCTATTTTGAATAATATTCAACTCAGTTGTTAAAGCCTGTGCTTTCCAACAATCTTGTTCTCTGTGCTTTTATGATCAAAAGTAATGCAGCAGTTACCTTCTTATTCTTTCTCCCTTCTTCTTTCTCCCTCCTTCCTGCTTCCTTCTTCTTTCCTCCTCCTCCTCCTCCTCCCCCTCCTTCTCCTCCTCCTCATCCTCCTCCTCCT
>NW_012115344.1:1637477-1659146 GCF_000951035.1 Colobus angolensis palliatus | reverse complement strand
CTTCTCCTTCTCCTTCTTCTCCTTCTTCTCCTTCTTCTCCATCTTCTCCTTCTTCTCCTTCTTTCTTCTCCTCCTTCTCCTTCTCCTTCTCCTTCTTCTGCTTCTTCTTCTTTTTCTCTCCTTTTGTCACCCAGTCTGGAGTGCAGCGGGTCGATCATAGCTCATTTCAGCCTTGAACACCTGGCCTCAAGCAATGCTCCTGCTTCAACCTCCTTGGACATCAGACTCCATGACAATAAACAATTATAATGTGTAATAATTGTTATTCATTTATGTCATTACTGACACCTAGCTAAAAGCAACAATAAGAACCATTGCTTCTTAGACTCATCTCTATTTTAGAAGAGGTAGTAAGTGGAAAAATGTGTCTTAGTGTTGATGAAATATGGCTATTTGTTCAGTTGAGGTCAATTTCAGCTAAGTTAAAAGTGAATATCAAAAATTTCAAAAATTAGAAAAATCATATGTATGAGCCAGCATTGTTAGGAAGAAAAATCATTGGACATATATTACCAGGGCTGTGGTACAGGTTTTGTCATTAAATCGTTTGTGACATTTTAATTTCACCTATTGTTTCATCGTTTGAAGAATGAGGGCTTTAGCCCTAAATGATTTCTAGTGGCTTTCCAACGCTAATAGTCAAGGCACCCCAAAGCAATGAGATTGAAGTTTGAAGTCTTTAGTCCAGATTCTTGTCCAAGAGAAAAATCCCTTGGACTGAAACTTTGGCCTACAGATTTGAATTTGATAAAATATGGCAGAAGTCATGTGTGGTAAAGGATGGGCTCATGGGAGATGATAATATGTAATCCCTATCCATCTGAGGAGAATCATTCATATGCAAACTCTCTTGAGGATAGGGGAGAGAAAGTAATCAAGAAGATTACTGGGAGAGTTCATTTGTACAGAAAAAGCTAGACCCTTGGAGAGCTCCATATTTTCCTCTGAATATAGACAAAGAACCAGAGACATTCTGCTCGAAGAAAATTAGATTGCAAAATGGTTAATCCTCCCCAAATGGAAATCTGGTAAAAAATTTATGTTTGGAGCCTAAAATATACACAGCAGAGCCAAGTGACTCAGTCAATTTAGAAAAGATCACATTTTAATTAAATGCAACGGCAGAGAGAAAGAAGAAATATTATCCTGTTTTTCAAAGATACATAAAACTACTGTAAATATGATGGGTAAGTAATGTTATTTTATTATTCTGCAGTCAAACCATGCAATACACAAATAAGAGCATTTATTTTTTGTTATCGTGATCCTTTAGCCCCTTTCATTGTAGTTAGGTCTCCTCAAAAAGCAAGCACCATTGTTTATTTGAATATATTATATTCAAAGAGTACTGGCTTAAAAAATAAGGTACAGCTGCTAAGAGGATTCAATGTTTTATTATCGTTTTTCTTTCACATTAAACAAACAACTTTAATGTTTGGGCTGGACTGTGACCTGGTTAAGAACATTTTTGTGTGATCTAAGGTGACAAATTGGTACCCACTTGTTTGTATCCATAGATTAAGATTTGTAATTGCACATGGTATATTTCACCTAAGGAGGGAAAAACAGATGGCTTAAGGGGATATTACAATGTTTCCAAGAATTTTCAAGTTTCAAAAATATACATTTTATTGAACTTTTAATAATCAGTCTCCTTAAATTCCACTGTTCTAGGTAAGTGTCTTTAATCGCTTTACTTCATTATATGAAGAATCAAAATCCTTAACACCTAGTACATTTAGTGTTTAATAAAAAAGAAACAGAGGAAAGAATATGGGTTTAAATTCAGACAAAACTGGGATCAGTCATATACAGACAGTGTGACCTCACTTAAGATAGTTAACTCCTCTGGGTTCTGATTTACTCACCTTTAGGATGAGATGTGTAGCCCAAATTTGTTGTGTGGCTTAAATATGATAATAGATGAGAAGTCATAAACAGTTTCACACATTAAAAAAAAAAAAAGGCCGGGCGCAGTGGCTCAAGCCTGTAATCCCAGCACTTTGGGAGGCCGAGACGGGCGGATCACGAGGTCAGGAGATCGAGACCATCCTGGCTAACACGGTGAAACCCCGTCTCTACTAAAAATACAAAAACTAGCCGGGCGAGGTGACGGGCGCCTGTAGTCCCAGCTACTCGGGAGGCTGAGGCAGGAGAATGGCGTAAACCCGGGAGGCGGAGCTTGCAGTGAGCTGAGATCAGGCCACTGCACTCCAGTCCGGTCGACAGAGCGAGACTCCGCCTCAAAAAAAAAAAAAAAAAAAACTCTCAACAAGTGGTAGCTACTGTAATAAGCAAACACATTGAGAATATATGGACCCGTATCTGAATAGTGTGGATAGGAAAAGGAAAGTGGACAAATAGTTTTGATTGCCAGCGATGTAGTAAGCAGTAGTCGTATGTTATAGGTTTCTAATCCCATGAAAATTGCTAAGAAGTATATATATATATATAATTTTTCTGTTGACATCATGAGAATACTTCAATACAATTGGTCATATATGAAAGGGCACATATTATGTCAAAACACTCACTTGAGCAATTTTTAAAACAAGTAATTTGGCATCATGTGGACAAGCATAAAAGCATGCACAAGGCAAACTTGTCTGGGGGAACAAGCTGATTTGTGTAGGTGATATACTTGTCCACAAACAATAGCATTTGTTCCCATTTAGTTAAACTGTATCTGCTCAGAGTGCCTTATTTTCCTTTTTAGGATTACACATAGAGGAAAAGAAAGTTATCTTCGGAAATCATTGTTTCAGACTTTGGACAGCATTTGAACTGAATAGTAATAGCATTTTTTTTCGATCAATGAGCTTACAAGCACCACTACTAATGAATCTGTTATTCAGTGTAGGTCTTAAAGGAATGAAAAATCTAGTGGTTTGAAAGCATTGTAGAACTTAATCTTGCTACGTTCCTCTTGCTTTTCTTGTGGCAGTTTCTCTGGTATTAAGAGAAAACTACATTTAGGACAAACCTCTTCCCCATTTCACTGATTTGGTTCTCACTTAAGTTTTAAACATCTTTGCATTCATGCTATTGAAGACTTGAGATGCCATTTATAATATATTTACTAGAACAGTTCTCAAAAACAAGTCATTAGTCAGCTACTTTGATATGGTTCTCTTAATCAAAGATTTATTGGTTCAGGTAGAAATAGTCAGATAAATATTCTCTTTACTTGGGAGATGGGAGGCTTAAGCAGTGCTCTGTGAAAGATTTATGCTAAATTGCTTTATGCCATCTTGCATTTAATTAACTTTTATCAACCAGAACAAAAAAACCCTTTCTCAATGCATCATTTATGTGAACTTTATAAATGAACCATCTTTTATTGACTGTATAATTCACCATGATAAAGTCATTTTTAAAGCCTCAGAAGGGTAAGCAATTAACACAGAGATTTTTGGTATGGTGTTTCTGCAACAATTTTATATTGAAAAACCCAAGTACACTACTCTGCAATCTGAAATTGTAAAGGATTTATATGAAATGTTAAGCTTTCCTAAGAACAGGTAGAAAAGGTAAATGGTTCTATCCTATCACCTTGTTGATTTGTGAAGTGAGTTCCATATTATCCAAAAGAATCCATACAGGTCTCCATCATTTGTACATACTTCCTCAGCCTGAGATTTCAAACAAATATGACAGTGGCATTTTTAGATCTGAATGGCAAAACTTAGGTAAATTGTGCTGAGTGCTCAAATTTGACACTCAGAATTGACTTTAGTTCAATTAGGAAAGACACTTTTAAATAAATGTAAAGGTGCTTTCTGCTGAATGTGAAAAAAATGTTACTTCTCTGAGCAATACAGATAGCCATGGAATCTTATTGTAACTCTACTTCATTAGTTATGCTTCTTAATAGTTTCTTACATAGATATATATTTCATAGTTAAAATTTTGAAAAAGGTGAAATAAATGGATTATGAAAACAAAGTGGAGATAGTTTCCAAAATTGTCTTGTCTGTCCTCAAATAATAGATATTTTCAATCTCCTTGAAATTTCTGTGGCCACATAGTCTTTTCATATGCTTATGTAAAAGAAAATTTAGTAATGTTTCTTCTTGTTCCTCCAGGTCTATTGTATTATTTTCTTTTCCCTACTCTTCCCCAGAAGACTGACTTCTATGAATTCCTTTGCCTTCTGGCTTCTCTAAACTCTTTCAGTTCTATCTACTTCCAATTAGGATCCTAACAGATATGCTTGGCATTTTACTTGGGGCAGCTCATTAATATAGAACTGAGATATAATTAGAATTAAAAGATAATTTCTAAAAATTTTGTTTACAATTGACACATAATAATTGTGTCTATGGGGTACAGTGTACTATATCAATACATGTATACATTGTAAAATGACCAAATCAGGGTAGTTAGCATGCCCATCATCTCAAAATTTATCATGATTTTTGGTGATAAATTTCAAGATTCTCTTTTATAGCTATCTTGAAATATACAATACATTGATACCAGCTATAGTCACCCACTGTGTAGTAGAACACTAGAATTTATTCTTCCTGTCTAACAGTATCTTTGTACTCATGGACCAACCTCTCTTCCTCTCCTCTCCCCCAATCCCTGTCCTGCCTTTGGTATCCATTATACTACTCTCTACTTCTATGAGACCGACATTTTTAGATTCAACATATGAGTAAGATCATGTGGTATTTGTTTTCATTTAACATGATGTTCTCCAGGTTCATCCAACCGTCACAAATGATAGGATTTTATTCATTTTTATAGGTGAATAGTATTCCATTTTGTATATATACCACATTTTCTTTATCTATTCATCTGCTGAGGGGCACTCCACTTGATTCCATCTCTTGGCTATTGTGAATAGTGCTGCAACAAAAATAGGAGTGTAGGTATCTCTTTGATAAACTGATTTTAATACCTTTGGATATATAACCAATATTGGAATTACTGGATTGTATGGCAGTTTTAATTTTTTGAAGAACCTCCATACTGCTTCTCATAATGGCTATGCTAATTTATATTTCCACCAACAGTATATAAGAGTTTCTCTTTTTTCTTATCTTTGCAAACTTTTATTTTTTGTCTTTTTGAAAATAGTCATTTTAACTGAGGTGAGGTGATATTTTATTGTGGTTTTGATTTGCATTTTCCTGATTATTAATGAAGTTGAGCATTTTGTCATATACCTGCTGACCATTTGTCTGTCTTCTTTTTAGAAATGTCTATTCACGTCTTTTGCCCATTAAAAATTAGTTTTTTATTTTCTATTGAGTTGTTTGAATTTCTTATATATTCTGGATATTAACTCCTTGTTGGAAACATAGATTTCAAATATTTTTTCTCATTTTATAGGTTGTCTCTTCACTGTTGATTGTTTTCTTTGCTGTACAGAAGCTTTTTAGTTTGATGCAATCCCTTTTGCCTGTTTTTGCTGTTGCCTGTGTCTTTGACGTCCTATCAAAAGAAGAAAAAATGATTGCCCAAATGTCATGAAGTGTTTCCCACGTTTTTATTTTTAGTAGTTTAACAGTTCCAGGTCTTATCTTTAAGTCTTTAATGTATTTTGAGTTGATTTTCATATATGATGAGAGATATGTGTCTAGTTTCATTCTTCTGAATGTGGATATCCAGCGTTCTCAGCACCATTTATAGAAGAGACTTCGTTTCTCAGTGTGTATCCTTGGTGCTATGGTCGAAAATAAGTTAACTATAAATGTATGGATTTATTTCTGGGATCTTTATTCTATTCCATTGGTTATATGTCTGTTTCTATGCCAATATCATGTTCCGGTTTTTATAGCTTTGTAGTATGTTTCGAAGTCAGGTAGTGTGATATCTGCAGCTTTGTTCCTTATGCTCAAGATTATTTTGGCTATTCAGGATCTTTTGTGGTTCCTTATGAGTTTTAGATTTTTTATTACTGTGAAGAATGTCATTGCCATTTTGATAGGGGTAGCATTGAATCTATACATTTCTTTGAGTAACATGAGATTTTTAAAGATATTAATTCTTCAAAATCATGCACATAGGATATCTTTCCATTGGCTTGTGTATTCTTCAATTTCTTTCATTAGTGTTTTATAGTTTTCATTGTAGAGATCTTTCATCTCCTTGGTTAAATTTATTCCTAGATATTTTACTATATTTTGTAGCTATTGTAAGTCAGATTGCTTTCTTGATTTTTTCAAGATTGTTTGCTATTGGAGTATAGAAAAGCTGTTTATTTTATACATTGATTTTGTATCCTGCAACTTCATTGAAATGATTATTTAGTTCTAACAGTTTTTGGGTGGAGTCTTTAGGATTTTCTCTATATATGATCATCTACAAAGAGGAACAATTTGACTTTCTCTTTTTTTAACCCGGAAGAGCTTTATTTCTTCCTCTTGCCTAATTGCTGTGGCCAGGACTTTCAGTACCATGTTGAATACAAGTGGAAAATGTGAACATCCTTGTTTTGTTCCAGGTGTTAGAGGAAAAGAGTTCCACGTTTCCTCATTCAGTATGATGTCACCTGTGGATTTGTCAATACAACCTTTCTGTGTCATTATATGTTCTTTCTATCCTAATTTGTTGAGAATTTTTATCAGGAAGGGATGTTATAGTCTATCAAATGCTTTCTCCGCATCTGTTAAAATGATCATGTAGTTCTTATCCTTGATTCCGTTAATATGATGCATCATGTTTCTTGATTTGTGTATGTTGAAAATACTTGCATTTCTGAAATGAGTCCCACTTGATCATGGTGAATGATCATTTCAATGTGTTGTTAACTCTGTTTGCCAGTATTTTGTTGAGGATTTTTGCATCTATGTTCATTGGGGATATTGGTCTACAGTTTTCTTTTTTGTCTTGTACTTCTCTGACTGATATCAGGGTAATGCTGACTTTGTAAAATGAGTTTGGAAGTATTCCCTCCTCTTAAATTTTTGGAAATGTTTGAAAAAAAATTTATTAGTTCTTCTTTAAATATTTTGTACGTTTCAACAGTGAAGCCTTCACACCTTTGGCTTTTCTTCGAATGAAGAGTCTTTATTACTGCTTCAAATTCATTACTCTTTATTGATTTATTCAGGTTTTCTATTTCTTCATGATGTAATCTTGGTAGGTTGTATGTGTCCAAGAGTTTATCCATTTCTTTTAGATTTTCCAATTTGTTGACATACAGTTGTTTATAATAGTCTCCTATCATTCTTAGTTTCTTTTTTCTAAACTTTTATTTTGGGTTCAGGGGTACATGTGCAGGTTATATAGGTAAATTGCATGTCATGGGGGTTTTGTGTAGAGATTATTTCATCATTCAGGTAATAAATATAGTACCTGATAGGTAGTTTTTCAACTTCACCCTCCTCCCACCTTCCACCTTCAAGTAGGCCCTGGTGTCTGCTGTTGTCTTCTTTGTGTCCATGTATACTCAATGTTTAGCTTCCACTTATACATGGGAACATATGGTATTTGGTTTCTTATTTTCTATGTTAGTTTACTTAGGATAATGGTCTCCAGCTCCAAACATGTTCCTGCAAAATACATTATTGTGTTCTTTTTTATGGTGGCATGGTATTACATAGTGTATATGTACTACATTTTCCTTGTTGAGTCTACCATTGATGGACATTTAGGTTGATTCTATGTATATCTTTGCTGTTGTGAATAGTGATGCAATGAACATATGGGGGCATGTGTCTTTATGGTAGAATGATTTATATTCCTTCGGGTATATTCCCAATAATTGGATTACTGGCTCAAATGGTATTTCTGTTTTAAGTTCTTTGAGAAATTGCCATACTGCTTTCCAAAATGGCGAAACGAATTGACATTCCTACCAGTGTAAAAGTTTTCCCTTTTCTCTCCAGCATCTGTTATTTTTTGACTTTTTAATAATAGCCATTCTGCCTTGGGTGAGATAATATCTTATTGCTGTTTGGATTTGCACTTCTCTAATGATTAGTGAGGTTTAGCACATTTTTTCATATGCTCTTGGCTGTGTGTGTGTCTTCTTTTAAAAAGTATCTGTTTATTTCCTTTCCCCACATTTACTGGGAAAATTTGTTAATTTGTTCAAGTTCCTTATAGTTTCTGGATATTAGAACTTTGTTAAATGCAAAATTTGCAAGCATATTATCCCATTCGGTAGGTTGTTTACTCTGTTGATAGTTTCTGTTGCTGTGCAGAAGCTCTTTAGTTTAACTGGGTCCCACATGTCAATTTTGGTTTTCATTGCAATTGTTTTTGGCATTTTCATCATGAAATCTTTGCCCTAGCCCATGTTCAGGATGCTATATCCAAGGTTATCTTCCCAGTTTTTTTTAAAAAATAGATTTAGGATTTACATTTAAGTCTTTAATCCACCTTGAGTTGATTTTTTGTATATAGTGTAAGGAAGGGGTCCAGTTCCAATCTTCTGCATATAGTAAGCAGGTTATCCCAGCACCATATATTGAATAGAGAGTCGTTTTCCCATTTCTTGTTTTTGTTGCCTTTGTTGAAGATCATGTGATTGTAGGTGTGTGGCTGTCATTTCTGGGCTCTTTATTCTGTTCCACTGGTCTATGTGTCGGTTTTTGTACTGATTCATGCTATTTTGGTTACTGATCCATTGTAGTGTAGTTTGAAGTCGGGTAATGTGGTGCCTGCAGTATTGTTCTTTAGCATAAGATTGCTTTGGCCCTTTGGGTTCTTTTTTTTGTTCCATATGAATTTTAAAATAGATTTTCTAGTTCTGTGAAGAATGCCATTGGTAATTTTATTGAAATAGGATTGAATCTACATTGCTTTGGACATTATGGCCATTTTTAACAATAGTAATTCTTCCTATCCGTGAGCATGGAATCGTTTTCCATTTGTTTGTGTCGTCTCTGATTTTTCTCAGCAGTGTTTTGTAGTTCTCCTTGTAGAAATCTTTCACCTCCCTGATTAGATGTATTCCTATGTGTTTTGTACTTTTTGTGACTATTATGATTCGTATTGGGTTCTTGATTTGGCTCTCAGCTTGTGCATTGTTGGGTGGGATTACTGGTGCCTGTGCATGTGTTCACACTGGAGGCAGCAGCATTGGCCTAGTGGAGTGCTTGTGCATCAGTGGTTGGGAGGCAAATGGGCCATGCTTGGAGTGGGGCAGGTAAGGTCTGTCTGGTCCTATGTACTGGCAAGCAGTGGGGTGACAGTGTGGGTGAGTGCATGCTGGCAAAGTAGTGTGTGGAGTGTGCCATGAGGATAGGCTATGGGTGGGCTGGTACATGTTGGTGGGAGATCCACAGATCTGCTGGAGCTCTGTGATGGTGACATCAATAATTTGTATTTTTGTATTATCAGTTGTAATGGCTCTTTTTCCATCTCTGACTTTATTAGAGTCTTCTGTCTTTTCTTCTTAGTCTACTTGAAGGTTTGCTGGTTTTGTTTATCTTTTCAAAAAACCAATGGTTTGTTTCACTGAAATTTTGTATGATTTTAAAAAGTCTCTATATTGTTTATTTCTGATGTAATCTTTGTTCCATTTAGTTCCAGTTTTTCTAGTTTCTTGAGGTGTAATATTAGGGTGTTCACTTAATAATTTTCTACTTTTTGATGTAGGCATTTATTACTATAAACTTCCATTTTAGAAGGGTTTTGCTGTATCTTTAAGGTTTTGGTATGTTGTGCTTTCATTTTCATTTGTCACAAGAAATTTTTAATTTCCTTTTAAATTTCTTCATTGACTCATTTGTTGTTGTTCAGGTGCATGTTGTTTATGTTCCATATATTTCTACCATTTCTACTATTTCTTCTGTTATTGATTCCTAGTTTTATTCTATTGTGGTCAGAAAAGATGCTTGATATGATTTTGATTTTAAAAAACTTGTTAGTACTTGTTTTGTGACCTAAGATTTGATCTATTCTGGAGAATGTTTCATGTGCTGTTGAGAAGAATGTATATTTTGACATGGTTGGATGGAATGTTCTGTGAATGTCTGTTAGGTCCATTTGGTCTAGACTGCAGTTTAACTTCTAAGTTTCTTTGTTGATTTTCTACCTGACTGATCTATCCATTGCCAAAAATGGAATGTTGAAGTCTCTACTGTTATTACATTGCATTCTTTAGACCTATTAATATTTGCTTTATATTTCTGGGTTCACTAGTATTGGGTGTATATATACTTACAGTTATTATATCCTCTTGCTGCATTGACCCTTTTATCATGGTATGATGGCTGTCTTTATCTATTTTTTTAACCATTCTTGACTTAAAGTTTATTTTATCTGATATAACTATAGCTACTTCTGCTCATTTTTGGTTTCCATTTGCATGGAATATCTCTTTCTATCTCCTCACCTTTATTTTTAGTGTGTCTTTATAGATTAAGTAAATTTTCTTATAGAGAACATATACTTGGGTTTTCCTTGTATTTTTGTAATCTATTCAGCCACTCTGAATAATTGGTAAATGTAATCAATATATATTCAACGATATAATTGTTTAATAAGAGTTCACTAGTGTCATTTTGTTACTTGTTTTCTGGTTGTTTTGTAGGTTCTTTCTTCTCCTTTTCATCTCCTACCGTCTTCCTCTGTTGTTAAGTGATTTTCTCTGGTAATATGTTTTAATTCAGCACTATTATATTTAGTGTATCTATCACAGGTTTTTGTGTTGTGGTCACCACGTGGTTTACAAAAATATTTGTAGTCATAACAGGTTATTTAAAACTGATTACAACATAAGTTTAGTAGCAAAGTGAAACAATAAAGAAACAAAAACATACTCCACACTTTAACACCATTTCCCTGACACACATTTTGACTTTTCAATGTTTTATTTTATATCTTTTAGTATTATCTGTCTTTTAACCAATTGTCATTATTTTCCTTAAAAGTTTTTCTTGGCCAGGTATGGTGGCTCACACCTGTAATCCCAGCACGTTGGGAAGCCAAGATGGGTGGATCACAAGGTCAGGAGTTTGAGAACATCCTGACCAACATGGTGAAACCCTGTCTCTACTACAAATACAAAAAAAAAAAAAAATTCCCTGGTGCCTGTTATCCCAGTTACTCAGGAGGCTGAGGCAGGCGAATCACTTGAAACCAGGAGGCAGGGGTTGCAGTGAGCCAACATCACACCACTGCACTCCAGCCTGGGTGACAGAGGGAGACTCCGTCTCAAAAAAAAAAAAAAAAAAAGAAAAGTTTTTCTTTGTCCTTCATACTAAAGATATGTTATTTACAACCCAGAACTGCAGTGTTATTAATTTTTCTATGTACTCACCAGTGAGTTTTATACCTTCAGTTGTTTTCTTGTTACATGTTATCTTTCTTTTCTTTCAGAGGGATGAACTTTCATTAACATGTCTTATAAGACTGGTGTGGTGTTAATGAATTCTCTCAGCTTTTGTTTATCTTAGAAAGTTTTTCTCTCTCTTTCATGTTTGAAGGATAGCTTGCTGAGTGCAGTATTCTTTGCTGGCAGTAATTTTTTTTTCTTCATCACTTTGACTATATCATTCCACTCTTTCCTGACCTGCAAGGTTTCTGCTGAGAAATCTGCTAAAAGCTATGTATATGTGATATGTTTATTTATGTGATATGATTAATGTGATATGTTTATTTTTATCTTGATGCTTTCAGTATTCTTTGTTTTTGATTTTTGATGATTTGATTATGAGATGCCCCGCGAAATTCTTCTTTGTGTCGAATTTGGTGACCTCTCAGCTTCTTCCTGTTCCTGGATGCCCTCATCTTTCTCCAAATTTGAGAATTTTTCTAGGCTTTTTTCTTCTTGTATCTTTTGGGATACAAGATTAAGTGGAGATTAATTTGCTTGATGTTGTTCCATAATTCCTGTAGGCTTACTTCACTCTGCTCTTTTTTTTTAATGTTTATCTCACATTTATTCTGTGCCAGGTCTTGTGAGAACTCGTGTGTGTGTGTGTATGTATATTAATATTTTAATACATATTTAATATTATATATTACATTCAATAATAAATATTTTTTCTTTGTTTTTTAAAATTTTAAATTTTTTAAAATTTTTTATTTTATTTTATTTTAAGTTCTGGGATATGTATGCAGAAAGTGCAAGTTTGTTACATAGGTATACATATGACATGGTGATTTGCTGCACCTATCAACCTGTCATCTAGGTTTTAAGCTCTGCATGCATTAGGTGTTTGTCCTAATGGTCTCCCTCCCCTCGCCCCCAACCCTTCGACAGACCTCTGTGTGTGATATTCCCCTCCCTGTGTCCATATGTTCTCATTGTTCAATTCCCACTTATGTGTGAGAACATACAGTGATTGGTTTTCTGTTCCTGTGTTAGTTTGCTGAGAATGATGGTTTCTAGCTTCTTCCATGTCCCTGCAAAGGACATGAACTCACTCTTCTTTATAGTATCTGCATAATATTCCATGGTGTATATGTGCCACATTGCCTTTATCCAGTCTATAATTGATGGATATTTGGATTGGTTCCGAGTCTTTGCTATTTTAAATAGTGCTGCAATAAGCGTACATATGCATGTGTCTTTATAGTAGAATGATTTATAATCCTTTGGGTGTATACTCAGTAAAGGGATTGCTGGGTCAAATGGTATTTCTGGTTCTAGATCCTTGAGGAATCACCACACTGTCTTCCACAATGGTTGAACTAACATATACTCCTACGAACAGTGTAAATGCATGACTATTTCTTGCCAACATCTATTGTTTTCTGACTTTTTAATAATCGCTATTCTAACTGGTATGAGATGGTATCTCATTGTGGTTTTGATTAGCATTTCTCTAATGACTAGTGATGATGAGCATTTTTTCATATATTTTTTTGGCCACATAAATAAATGTCTTCTTTTGAGAAGTGTCTGTTCATATACTTTGCCCACTTTTTGATGGAGTTGTTTGTTTTTTCCTTGTAAACTTGTTTAGGTTCCTTTTAGATTTGTGATATGAGAACTTTGTCAGATGGGTAGCTTGCAAAAATTTTCTCCCATTCTGTAGTTTGCCTTTTCACTCTGATGATAGTTTCTTTTGCTGTGCTGAAGCTCTCTCTCTCTCTTTTTTAAATTAGATTCTATTTGTCATTTTGGCTTTGTCGAAATTGCTTTTGGTGTTTTAGTCGTGAAGTCTTTGCCCATACCTATGTCCAGAATGGTAGTGTCTAGGTTTTCTTCTAGGGTTTTTATGGTTTTGGGTTTTACACTTCAGTCTTTAATCCATCTTGAGTTAATTTTTGCATAAGTTGTAAGGAACGGGTCCAATTTCAGTTTTCTGTGTAAGGCTAGTCAGTTTTCCCAGTACCATTTATTAAATAGGGAATCCTTTCACCATTGCTTGTTTTTGTCAGGTTTGCTGAAGATCGGGTGGCTGTAGATGTGTGGTATTATTTCTAAGGTCTCTGTTCTGTTCCATTGGTCTATGTATCTTGTTTGGTACCAGTATCATGCTGTTTTGGTTACTGTATCCTTGTAGTATAGTTTGAAGTCAAGTAGCATGATTCCTGCAGCTTTGTTCCTTTTGCTTAGGATTGTCTTGACTATACAGGCTCTTTAGTGTGTTGTTGGAGGTTCCCAGTGGGAGATACTTGAATCATGGGGGTGATTTGCCCCATACTGTTGTCATGGTAATGAATAACTCTCACCAGATCTGATGGTTTTATAACGGGTTTCCCTTTTAGCTTGGCTCTCTTTCTCTTTTGTCTGCCACCATGTAAGACATGCCTATTGCCTTCTGCCATGATTATGAGGCCTTCCCAGCCACATGGAGCTGTGAGTCCCTTAAACCTCTTTTTCCTTATAAATTACCCTGTTTCAGGTATGTCTTTACCAACAGCATGAGAACAGACAAATCACAACCGCTTCTAGCTTTCCAGGGGTTCTTTGGTGGTGTTAGGCCTATACTACTTGATACCAGAATTTAATTACTTGCCTTCTGTTGTTTACCATTCTGGGGAACTTATGATGAGCAAAAGAACTAAAGCAGTGCACTGCAATGAATTCACTGCCCTATCATTTTTTCCCAGTCTGGGGAAGACTTATTGCAAATACTGGAGTTTAAACACTGCAGCAGAACTTAAACTCAGGCCTGCAGTGATTTTCATATCTAGGGAAGACTTAAATGAGCACTAGAACTTAATTGCCAACCTTTTAGTTGTTTCTGGGTCAGGTGACAGCTCCACACAACCTCCTGGGATGTGTGGGAAATTTGGTACAGCATTCAAGTCTTTCTGTGTACTGTGCTACCTGCAGTGATATTGTGTTGGCCAGGCTCCTCAGTATGGTATCCTGACTGACTGGTATGCAGAGTAAGTGGTAAGGGTCATGTGCCTGTTGCAGTCAGCACCCCAGCTTCTTGTCTCCAGTTCACCCTAGGTGGTTCAGCCAATCTGGCAACCAAATGCTTCCCATGGGATGGGATCAAAGTGGGCATCTTGGGAAGATTTGCAGGCCAGTGAGAGATCAAATGTCCTTCTCCAACTTCTTCCTCCCACCTTGAAAACCATGGATCTAGAGAAGTTAACTGTGTATTACATTATGTTATCTTGGAGAAAGGGTGGCACAAGATGAAATGAGCATTCCTCTTACCGGTTGAAGCTTTTCTCATTTCTGCAGACCTAGGAATTTTTTTTTTTCTTCCCTCAAAGTTCTGGTGAATTCAGGGTGATAGTCTTATCTTTGAGTAGCTTATATTATAGTTGCATTTGTGTGTGTGTGTGGGTGAAGGATATGATGGGGTCTTCTACCATCTTACTGATGTCACCCAAAAGAACATTTTTTGTAGAGAGAAAAAGTGCATTGGAAATTAGTACCTGGACTCTTTCCCAACCCTGTCAATAACTATCTGTGCTACTTTGGAAAGATCTTGTAACTTTTATGAGTCTAATTGTCTTTGTAAAACAAAGTATAAGGCTAGATAACTGCTCAACTTTCAGTAATCTAAATTTGTATATTAATTTTACAAAGACATTTTTTAATTTGAACTCATAGAAGGCAGGGATTGTTGTACCCTTTATAATGTTTATCTCTGAACTTTAAGTAAATGGACACTAGGGACTTGATGAAGAGTATTATTATGAATATTCAAATGTATTCACTAGATTATGCTTACATATTGTCCTTTAGAGTTTGCAGTACAAAAAAAGACATAAACTCATAATTTTTTCTCCTGGTTAATTCTTCTATATGGGCTTTGAGCTGATTTAATTGAGAAAAATAGAATTAAATTTCATTTTTTCCAGAACTGAAGTTATATATGGAGAAAAGATGGCAAACATGGAAAAACAAAGACCAAATTTACCCTTACACCTGATACAACTGAAACACTGGGCAAATTTTAAGAAGAAACAGTTCTTCAGGCATTGGACATCAGCAAGTAGAGGAGAATGATTACTGAGCGACAACAAACAGATGGAATGAGCACTGCGATTGCTCCTTCTAAGTAGTGTGAGTGAGTTTCTGAGTCACAGCACAGCAAGGGGACCTCAGGCAGAGTTAGTGGTCACAGAACTGGAATCAGGAGGCTAAAACCAGGTAGAATTTGCAAATTAGAATATCAGAAAAAAGAGAGACAGAAGGCTAATAACCCTGGTAATCCAGAGAATTGTTTCAGAAGTGGAACTAAATTAATTACAATTTTATAAGACTCATATCTCATAGATATTCTAGAATGCTGTTTTAAAAATGCATCAGCCATTGATCCTTAAGAGTCTTGATTGAAAGCTGTAAAAGCAAGACTTGAAAGGACCAAATTATTTCCAAGTAACATAATTGCATCCTAGAATGCAGTTCCAGGATATTGCTGGGAATACAAATATATCAACCACTCAAAAAGGTAAAATTCACAACATCTGATATCTAATAAAAATTTAAAGATATGCAAAGAAGCAGAAAAATACAACTCATGTTGAGGGGAAAATATCAATCAATACCAACTGATCTAGAAATGACACAGATGATAGAATTTGTAGAAAACCTGTGGTTGTAACTATATTACATATGTTCAACAAGGTAGAGGAGAAATTGAACATGGTAAGAATTGGAACACATAAAAATTTCCAAAATCAAACTTATAGAGAGGAAAATTTTAGACAGGTGAAATGAAGCTCGTGATGAAAAATGCTGTATATTCTTGCCATTCACAGTAGTTATGACCATTAAATTAGTGGTTACTGAACAATTCCCCCTAGGGGAAAATATAAGATCTCAGTTCATTTTTGCTGTTAAAATATAATATCTGATACTGAGTAATTTGTAAAGAACAGTTCACACCTTTAATCCCAGCACCCTGATAGGCTGAAGTGAGAGGATCACTTTTGAGCCCAGGTGCTTGAGACCAACCTGAGCAACATAGGGAGACTCTGTCTCTACAAAAAATAAAAGAATTAGCTGAGCATGTTAACATGTGCCTGTAGTCCATTTTCTTGGGAAGCTGAAGTGGGAGGATCATTTGAACCTAAGAAGTCGAGGCTGCAGTAAGCCACGATCATGCTACTGTACTCCAGCCTGGGTGACAGAACAAGACCCTCTCTCAAAAGAAAAAAAAAAAAGAAATGAAAGAAAGAAACAAGAAGGAAGAAAAAAATAAAGGAATCTAATTCTTCACAAATATGGAGGCTGGAAATTCCAAAGTTAGGATGTTGGCAGGTTCAATGTCTGGTGAAGGCCCTGGTCTCTGCTTCCAAAACAGCATTTTGAATGCTGTGTCCTCACATGGCAGAAGAGATAGAAGGACCAGAGAAGCTAAACTCACCCCTTAAATCCCTTGTATAAAGGGACTCATATCATTCATGAAGGTAGAACACTCATAGCCTAATCACCTAATAAAGGTTCTGTCTCTTAATACTATCATATTTGGCCTTAGGTTCCAACATACACATTTTGGGGGCCCATGTACATTTAAATCATAGCATAGGATTAGATTCCTGTGAGCTTCTGGTCACAAAATTTTCCTCAATCAATCAATATAAGATTTTGTTTTATATTTGTGTCTGTTTAAAGACACCCTATTTAATATACATTGTTAATAGATTAACATTGAACTCATGGCCAACGGCACTATAACTCATGCTGACCAAAGCTTGTCTAACACATACATATTCTCTACAAGGCATATCACAGTCTTCTGGTGTTAGGAATACTAAACAGCACTTTGACACTATGTTTGGGGCTCATTTTGAACAGTGAAATTAAGATAAAAAGTACAAAAATGTGGCACCAAGTAGACCACAAAAACAGGCATTTATTTACCATATGAGAGCTGAAACCAGAAGGCAGAGTGTTGTCTCGTTTGACCTCAGCTGGGAATAACTCAATTTTTTTTTGGCTAGTTTACTAATGACCATGAATGACCTTAAAAGCACAGCAAGTATTGATTTGGGGGTTACAAATGCATTTTAGCAATAGGTGAATTTACAAATAAAGAATCTGCAAATAATAAGGATTAACTGCAAGGAAAGATTAGGCTTTACTGAGGAAAACATAAGTGAACTTGAAGAAGTAGAAATAAGCATCATCCAAAATGAAGCAGCAAAAAATAAATAATCAACTTCAAATAGAGTAATAAACAGTGGACTCTGTGTTTCTGCGGGTTCTGCATCCATAGATTTAACCAACCACAGATCAAAAATATTTTTTTAAAAAGGATGATTGTGTCTGTACTCAACATGTACAGATGTTTTTCCCTTGTGATTATTCCCTAGACCAGTGATCCCAAACCTTTTTGGCACCAGGGACCAGTTTTGTGGAAGACATTTTTTCCACAGACTGTGGGAGGTGGGATGGTTTCGGGATGAACTGTTCCACCGTCAGTTCATCAGGCATTAGATTCTCATAAGGAGCGTGCAACCTAGATCCCTCACACGTGCAGTTCACAATAGTGTTTGCGCTCCTATGAGAGTCTAATGCCGCCACTCATCTGTCCAGCTCAGGTGGTAATGCTTGTTGGCCTGCCACTCACCTCCTGCTGTGCAGCCCACTCCCTGCCTCTGGCCTGGGAGTTGACGACCTTTGCCCTAGAGAACAAGTATAACAAGTATTTACACAGTATTTACATTGCATTAGGTATTACAACTAATCTAGAGATGATTTAAAGTATACAAGACAGCAATATGCAAATACTTCACGTTTTTATATAAGAGACTTGAGCATTGTAGGAGCTGGGTGTCTGAGGGAGTTCTGGAACCAATCCTCCAGGGATATCAAAAGACAAATGTGCAGGTAATTGGAATCCCTGAAGGTAGAGAGCAGAAACATTATTTGAGAAAATCATGGTTGAAATATTTCTAAATTTCCTCCCCACAGGTACACGGAGCTAAAAAAAAAATCCTAGGCCAGAAATATGGCAATATGGAAAAATGTACACTAAGGTTCCTTATAATCACATCACTCAAAACCAGCAATGAAGATAAAATCATAAAAGCAGCCAGAAGGAAGAGGGGTGCTGGTGGAATAAGTTATATACAGAAGAACAAAAACAAGGATGACAGCAGATTTCTCATCAGAAATAATTCAACCAGACGATAGTAGAGCAAAATCTTTAAAGTAATGAAAAACGATTAATCTAGAATTCTATGCCCAGGGAGTTCTTTCCTGAAAATGATGGTAACATAAAGACATTTAAGTCATAGAAATGCTGAAAGAATTCACCACTAGAAGGCATGCATTACAAGAAATGTTAAAATAAGTCCCTGCAGCAGAAGGGAAATGATAGCAGGTGGGAATTTGTATCTACATAAAGGTGAATAGAGTATAAATGTTAACTACATGGGTAAACAGAAAATATTTTTTCTTATTTAAATATCTTTAAAAAGGACTGTTTACATTAAAACTAATGGTAATTTTGAGACTTATAACATATGTAGACATATGACAATAATAACAAACAGGTCAAGAGGAGAGAAATATTTTAAGACTCTTAGAATATATGAAGTGTAATATTACTTGAGCTCTGACTATTTTAAGTTCAAGATGTGTACTCTAAATTCTAATGCAACCACTAAAACAATACACAAAGAATTATAGCTGATTAGCCAAGAAGACAGTAAAATGGAATCACAATAAGTAATTAATCTAAAGGAAGAAGGAATAAAAGAGAACAAAGAACAGGTATGATAAATGAAGTGGACAAACTTCTATAAAAGACCAGATAGCAAATATCTTCGATTTGTGGGCCACATATAATCTCTATTGCATTTTCTTCTTTGTTCTTTCTACAAACTCTTTAAAAGATAAAACTCTAGGCCATAGGAATACATACCACTGTCAGATTTAACCAATTGGCTAGAGTTTATTGACCTCTACTTTAAATACCAATCAAAATGTAGAGATTATCAGATTGGATAAAAAAGCTAGACTGAATCATATGCTGCCTGTAGGAAACCCACTTTAAATATAAAACCACAAATAAATTTTTTTTCCCAGCTTTTATTTTAAGTTCATGGGTACATGTGCAGGATGTGCAGGTTAGTTACATAGGTAAATGTGTGCCATGGCAGTTTGCTGCACAGATCATCCCATCACCTAGGTATTAAGCCCAGCATCCATTAGCTATTCTTCCTGATGCTATACCTCCTCCCACCCATCAACCTCTTACAGGCCTCAGTGTGTGTTGTTCCCCACTGTATGTCCATGTGTTCTCATTATTCAGCTCCCACTTACAAGTGAGAACATGTGATGTTTAAACCACAAATAGTTTCAAGGTGAAAGGATGGTAAAAGATATAATAAGTTAACACTTATAAAAAGAAAACTGGGATTGCTATATTAATATCAAATAAAATATATTTCAAAGAAAACAACATCATTAATGAAACAGAAGCTTATTTCGTAATGACTAAGGTGTCAACTCGTTAAGAAGATCTAACAATCTTAAGTGTTTATCTACCTAGTAAAAGAGTTTTGAAACCCAGTAAGCAAAAACTGGTACAATTGAAACAGAAATAATAGACAATTCCACAGCAATAATCAAAGATTTCTATATTCATTTCTCAATAATTGATAAAATAAGGAGACAGAAAACCAGTAAGGATATAGAAGACTTGAATAACACTATCAACCAACTTGACCTAGTTGATATTTATAGAACACTCTTCTCAACAATAACAAAATGCACATTCTTTTCAAGTGTACATGGAATATTTACCAAGATTTGGGCCATAAAATAAGTTCTTTAAAAATGACTGTTTACATTAAAACTAATGGCAATTTTGAGATTTATAACATATGTAGACATATGGCAATAATAAAAAACAGGTCAAGAGGACAGAAATATTTTAAGACTCTTGGAATATATGAAGTGTAATATTACTTGAGCACTGACTATTGTAAGTTCAATGTATATATTCTAAATTTTAATGTGAAGGTTGTTAAATTATTTTTTAAATTATAAAATGGAAGTAGGGCTATTTGTATTCCATATTTATTCTTCAGTAAGAAGAATAGTATTGTAAGTTTAATATTGATACTATTGTAAGTTCAATATGTATACTCTAAATTTGGGCCATAAAATAAGTCTCAATAAACTTTAAAGGATTCAAGTCGTACAAAGTATGTTCTCTGACCACAATGGAATTGATATGAAATCAGTAATAGAAAAAAATCTGAAAAATCTCCAAATGCCTGAAAACTAAATAAAACAATTCTAAGTAAATTATGGGTCAAAAAATAAATCAAAAAGGAAATCAGAGCATTTTAATGGAGAATAAAAGGGCATGTAAATATATTTACAATGCAGCATTACTTAACAGAAAATTTATGGAACAAAATGCCTATATGAAAAATAAAGGTCTTAAGTAACCTTACTTCTATCTTTAGAAAATAGTAAGACAAAATCAAATGGAACCCAAAGTAGGCAGGAGAAAATAAATAATAATATTTAGTATTGAAATGAATGAAATAGTAAATAGTAAAACAGCAGAGAAAATTAATGGAATCAAAAGCTGACCCTTTGAGAAGCTTTAAAAGAAGATAAACCTCAGTCAGACTAATCAGGAAAAAATAAGAATACCTATATCACCAATATCATAAATGAGAGAGGTGACATCATTACAGATTTTACAGATATTTAGTGGATAATAAGAAATCAAATTGTAGAATATATATATATATATTCTACAACTTGGATGAAATGGGTAAATTTATTGAAAGACACAAGCCATCAAGGCTTACTGAAGAACAAATATGTAATACAAATAGCCCTACCTCCATTTCACAATTTAAAAACTAAGTTAAAAACCTTCACATTAAAACCTCCAGCCCTAGATGTCTTCAGTGATGAATTCTGCCAAACATTTAAGAAAGAAATAATACTAATTATGCAAATTTTATTTTAGAAAATTGAGTAGGAAGCAATATTTCCCAACTTATTCTCTGAAGCCAGTGTTACCCTGATACTAAAATGAGAAAAATGCATTTCAATAAAAGTAAAGAATAATATATTTCACAAGATGTAAAATTTCTTAACAAAATGTCAGCAAATCAAATCTAATAATATAAAAAAAGATAATACATTATAATCAAATTGAGTTTATCCTAGAAATGCAAGATTAGTTTAATATTTGTAGCTCACCATTCACTAACAGACACACACACACACACACACAAGCACACCAATAGATGTAGGAAAAGCAGTAGCTAAAAATCAAAATCTCATCACATTAGGAATAGAAAGAAAATCCTTCAATCTGATAAGAAGCATTTAAGAAAAACCTACATCTAACGTCCTAATTA
>NW_012115344.1:1631674-1637071 GCF_000951035.1 Colobus angolensis palliatus | reverse complement strand
TCAAAAAAAAAAAAAAAGAAAAAAAAACCTGCTAACTGTTTCCTTCTAAGGATGTTTGCTCTCATCGTTTATAGCTATCATTGTGTTGGAGGAACTAGTCACTAAGGCATGTAAAACAAAAGGATATTCATATTAGATACAAAGATACAAAATGATCTTTATTCAAAGACCAAGTGTTGTCAATATAGAAAATCCTATGAAATTTTTTAAAAAGGTACTAGGACTAATTAGTTTATTATCACTGCAAGATAAAAGATAAATGTTCAAAAGTCAGTTGTGCTTCTGTATGCTAGCAATAAAATCAGAAATTTGAACTTTAAAACGTCATATATGGTAGCATTAAAATATAAAGTACATTGTCATGCATGTAACAAAAGATGTGCAAGATCTATAAAGCAAAAACTATAAAACATTACTAAAAGAAATGAATGTATTGTCACATAAATAGAGAGATGTTTTGTGTCCCTGTATCACAACACTGAATACTGTCAAGATGTCAGTTCTACTCAAAGCAATCTATATAATTGATGCAATCATAATCAAAATACCAAAGCAATATTTTTAAAGATTCTTCTATAGGCCGATTCTAAAATTCATATGGAAATGCAAAAGACTAGAATAGCCTAATAAATTTAAGAACAAAGTTGGAGGACTTATAATATTGAGTTCCAAGACTAATAATGCTACAGTAATCCAAACAATATACCATTCGTGTGAATATAGACAAATAGGTTATTGAACAGAATACAGAGAATTCAGGAATACATTTGCACATATATGGTCAGTTGACTTTCAACCAAAGTACAGAAGAATTTCTATGAAGAAAATTAGTGTTTTAAAAAAATGATGCTAGAAAAATTGGATATCCATATCTCCTTCCCCCAACAAAACTCTGCAGTTCATATCTCACATAATATGTAATAATTTATCCAGCATGAGTCATACACTGATGTGCAAATTCTAAAAGCAACAAATGTCTGGTGAAAAACATAGGAAAAAATATCTGTGACCTTGGATTTAGCAAAGATTTCTTAGACACAATGCCAAAATTATAATTCTTAAAAGAAAAGAGTGAATCAATTGGGCTTCATCAAAATTAAGAACTATGACTCTTTGAAAGACATTGTTGAAAAACAAGTCACACACTGCAAGAAAATATTTGCAAATTACATATGAGGTAAAGGACTTGCCGGGCGCGGTGGCTCAAGCCTGTAATCCCAGCACTTTGGGAGGCCGAGACGGGCGGATCACGAGGTCAGGAGATCGAGACCATCCTGGCTAACATGGTGAAACCCCGTCTCTACTAAAAACCACAAAAAGCTAGCCGGGCGAGGTGGCGGGCGCCTGTAGTCCCAGCTACTCGGGAGGCTGAGGCAGGAGAATGGCGTAAACCCGGGAGGCGGAGCTTGCAGTGAGCTGAGATCCGGTCACTGCACTCCAGCCCGGGTGACAGAACGAGACTCCGTCTCAAAAAAAAAAAAAAAAAAAGAGATAAAGGACTTGCATACAGAATGCTTTAAGAACACTAAATGCTTACAATAAGAAATCAAACAATTTGATAAAGAAGTAATAAAAGATTTGAACAGACACTTCACCCAAGAAGATATGCATATGGAAAATAAACATAGGAAAAGATGTACTAACACCACAAGTTAGTACAGAAATGCAAATTAAAGTGACAGTGTCTAAAATTAAAATACCTGATCATATCAATTGCTGTGGAGCAGAGATTAAGGAACTGGAACTCTCATACACTGATGGTAGGAATATGAAATGATACAACTACTTTGGAAAACAATTTGTGATTTCTTAAAAGATAAATACATACCTACAATCTGACCCAGTCATTTTACTCCAACCCATTTCACTCCAATCAAAGCAAAAGAATATATCCACATTAAAAACTTGTACAATAATGTTCATTACAGGTTCATTGGTAATAGCCCACATCTGGTAACAATCCAAATAATTATCAATTGGTCAGTGGACAAATCATGGTATGTCTGTATAATGGAATACTACTCAGCAATGAAAAAGAATGAACAATGGCATGCATGAATCTCAAAACAATAATGCTGAATAAAATAAGACAGACAAAAAAGATTTCATATTATATATTCTATTTTCATAAAACTATAGAAAATGCAAAATCATTTATAATGACAGAAAGTAAATAGATGATTCCCTGTTGATAGGTAGGGACTGGGAGAAGGAAGTATTACAAATAGGCATGAGAAAATTTGGGGGAGTGGTGGATATATTTATTAATTTTATTGTGATGGTTTCATGAATGTATACATAAATTCAAAAGTCACCAGATTGTACATTTTAAGAATGTGTGATTCATTGCATGTCGGTTATATCTCAGAAAAGCTATATATGTGTGTTGACAGAGAGAGAGATATACGAGAGAAAGAAAGAGGCAGAAAGAGAGACAGAGAGATCAAGAGAGAGCATGAGAATGCCGTGGATACTGGAATGAACTCTCGCCCTTGATCCAAAGCAGGAAAGAGCAAATCATCCTGTAAGCCTTTATTTTAAGGGTATTTACCTAAATTCAGTCTGTAAGTTACCTCAGAATGATAGATGCTTTCTTTGTACCACTTTCTGTAATCCTTATAGTCATCTTGTGGGTTGGGCATCATTGTGTGTTTTTTATAGATTAGTTGCCTGAGGCAGTGAGCTATTAATTAACTTGCACAAGATCACTACCAATAGGATTGGAAACCAAGTATCTCTTGCTCCATAGCACATATTCATTCCACTGCCACAAGCCCACCTCAGTAATCAGGTTGTCTTAAAGCATGGTGTTTTGGTGTCCCCTTTCCCTAAGCAATCTCCTGCAGTTCAATAAGACTTCTGTTGTTCCTAAAACCCAGTTAATAAATATGAATGCAAAAATGCACTGCTAGGTCACTATTTTTGACCAATGAAACAGGCCCTCCCTGTTTTTTGTTTTTTTTGCCAGGTGAACAGATTCAATTCATTGTCTTTTCTTTAACTTGGAAGAGTGCGGAATGCTTTTCCTGTTGAGTGAGGTAAGATGTCACCAAATCTGGAAGTGTGGCTGGAGGCAAAATGCAGCCACACTTCCAGATATTGACATCTGCTGGTCAAAAACATGAACATCCAGAAAAAACATGTAGAAAGACTAATAAAATATCACCAATCATTTTAGATTTCAGACTTACATAAACATGTAAAAATGTTTATGCTTTCACCTATAATATATGTATATTTATATATAATTTACAAATACTAATATATATGCCATAAAACATACAGGAATGAATTTTAAACATAAAATAAAGATGGAATAAACATTAAAGATAATATATTTCATTATTGGTGCCAAAAACAATATTTTGAGAGTGATGTGAATGAATATTCTTCGCTATTAAAAAAGTCCTAGTTTAACCCATTGTGAATACAAAAAGTGATTATTTGGTTTAGTTTATTTAGTTTATTTCAATAATGTTTCAAATGGCTTTCAAAGCTGAAGACGTTACTGCAGAGAAAAGCATAAATGCAAATGCAAGTTGTTTGCACTAGTTTTGCTTACTAAATCAACAGCTTCTACTCATGGATTATGCAAAATTTTGATTTTTAAAACACTACTAGTAAATTTCCATTTCCTTGATGTAAGTTAGTTGTTCTTGCAAGCGAATGGAAGAGGTGTTGCATTTTTTATTAGTTTTTAAACAAGATTCTGTTAACAGTTTGTTAAGAGTATAGAAGGAGTTTTTATGTGACACTCATTATTTTCAGGAAAAAAAATGAGGAAAATGATTTCAAATATTCATTTTCAATGTTCTTTCCATTGCTCAGTTTTCTTTCATAAAGCAATCACTTTCTCATTTATTGAAAAAATGTTACCTTTACCTATAAAGGACAAAATAAATGTGTTGTTTTAAATATCTGTATTATATCAACAGTCTCTCTAAATTACAGAAGGAAAGCAAAGTTGGAACACTTCTGGTTTTTAAAGAAAAAAATATATGTTGTCTTAAAGTTCTGCAACTCCTTTTTTGTCATTATAATTAGGGGTGAAATTGCATCTAATCTCCTTAGTATTAGATTTTAAACCTTAGTCCACCAACTTTTAATTTGCTTTAAATCAGTACTTTTTTTCTTAATTTTTATTTTATTTTATTATACTTTAAATTCTGGGATACATATGCGGAACGTGTAGGTTTGTTACATAGGTATACACATGCTATGATGGTTTGCGGCACTCATCAAGCCATCATCTACATTAAGTATTTCTCCTAATGGCATCCATCTCCTAGTCCCCCTACCCCAACAGGCCCCGATGTGTGATGTTCCCCTCCCAGTGGCCATGTGTTCTCATTGTTCAACTCCCACTTATAAGTGAGAACATCCAGTGATTGGTTTTCTGTTTCTATGTTAGTTTGCTGAGAATGATGGCTTCCAGCTTCATCCTCGTCCCTGCAAAGGGTATGAACTCATCCTTTTCATGGCTGCATAGTTTTCCATGGTGTATATGTGCCACATTTTCTTTATCCAGTCTATTGTTGATGGGAATTTGGGTTGGTTCTAAGTCTTTGCTATTGTAAATAATGCTGCAATAAATATACATGTGCATGTGACTTTAAAGTAGAATGATTTATAATCCTTTAAAGTAGTTTTTTTTTTTTTCCTAATTCTGTAAAGAAATTCAATGGTAGCTTGATGGGGATAGGATGAGTCTATAAATTACTTTGGGCAACATGGTCATTTTCACAAAATTGATTCTTCCTATCCATGAGCATGGAATGTTTTTCCATTTGTTTGTGTCCTCTCTTATTTCTTGAGCAGTGGTTTGTAGTTTTCCTTGAAGAGGAAACTTACACGTTTCTTGTAAGTTGTATCCCTAGGTATTTTATTCTCTTTGTAGCAATTGTGAATGGGAGTTCACTCATGATTTGGCTCTCTGTCTATTATTGGCGTAAAGGAATGTTTGTGATTTTCGCACACTGATTTTGTATTCTGAGACTTTGCTGAAGTTGCTTATCAGCTTAAGGAGATTTTGGGCTGAGAGATGATGGGGTTTTCTAAATATACAATCATGAAATCTGCAGAGACCATTTGACTTCCTCTCTTCTGATTTGACTACCCTTGACTTCTTTCTCTTGCCTGATTGCCATCGCCAGAACTTCCAATACTATGTTGAATAGGAGTGACAAGAGAAGGGATCCTTACCTTGTGCCGGTTTACAAAGGAAATGCTTCCAGTTTTTGCCCATTCAGTATGATATTGGCTGTGGGTTTTTCATAAATAGCTCTTATTATTTTGAGATACATTCCATCAATACCTAGATTTTTGAGAGTTTTTAGCATGATGGGGTGTTGAATTTTATTGAAGGCCCTTTTTGCATCTGTTGCGATAATCATGTGG
>NW_012115344.1:1599734-1631624 GCF_000951035.1 Colobus angolensis palliatus | reverse complement strand
ACATTTTGGCTTGTTTTTGCAATGGCTGGTACCGGTTGTTCCTTTCCATGTTTAGGGCTTCCTGTTGAAGGCCTTTTCTGCATCTGTTGCGATAATCATGTGGTTTTGTCTTTAGTTCTGTTTATATGACGGATTATGTGTATTGATTTGCATGTGTTGAACCAGCCTTGCATCCCAGTGATGAAGTCGACTTGATTGTGGTGGATAAGCTTTTTGATGTGCTGCTATATTTGGTTTGCTAGTATTTTATTGAGGATTTTTGCATTGATGTTCATCAGAGATATTGGAATGAAATTTTCCTTTTTGTTGGGTCTCTGCTAGGTTTTGGTATCAGGATGTGGCTGGCCTCATAAAATGAATCAAGGAGGAGTCTCTCTTTTTCTGTTGTTTGGTATAGTTTCAGAAGGAATGGTACCAGGTCCTCCTTTTACCTCTGGTAGAATTTGGCTGTGAATCCATCTGGTCCTGGGCTTTTTTTGGTTGGTAGGCTATTAATTACTGCCTCAATTTCAGTACTTGTTATTGGTCTATTCAGGGATTTGACTTCTTCCTGGTTTAGCTTTGGGAGGGTGTGTGTTTCCAGGAATTTATCCATTTCTTCTAATTATCTACTTTAGTTTCTTAGAGGTACTTATGGTATTCTCTGTAGGTAGTTTGTATTCCTGTGGGATCGGTGATGATATCCCTTTTATCATATTTTATTGTGTCTGTTGGATTCTTGTCTCTTTTCTTCTTTATTACTCTGGCTAGCCATCGATCTATATTGTTAATCTTTTCAAAATAAAAACAGCACCTGGATTCATTACTTTTTTGAAGGTTTTTTTGTGTCTCTATCTTGTTCAGTTCTGCTCTGATCTTAGTTATTTCTTGTCTTCGGCTAGCTTTTGAATTTGTTGGCTCTTGCTTCTCTAGTTCTTTTAATTATGATATTAGAGTGTTAATTTTAGATCTTTCGGCCGGGCGCGGTGGCTCAAGCCTGTAATCCCAGCACTTTGGGAGGCCGAGACGGGCGGATCATGAGGTCGGGAGATCGAGACCATCCTGGCTAACACGGTGAAACCCCGTCTCTACTAAAAATACAAAAAAACTAGCCCGGCGAGGTGGCAGGCGCCTGTAGTCCCAGCTACTCCGGAGGCTGAGGCAGGAGAATGGCGTAAACCCAGGAGGTGGAGCTTGCAGTGAGCTGAGATCTGGCCACTGCACTCCAGTCCGGGCGACAGAGCGAAACTCCGCCTCAAAAAAAAAAAAAAAAATTTAGATCTTTCCTACTTTTTCCTGTGGGCATTCAGTGCTATAAATTTCCCTCAAACAGTACTTTAGCTGTGTCCCAGAGATTCTAGTACGTTATGTCTTTGTTCTCATCAGTTTCAAAGAACTTCTTTATTTCTACCTTCATTTTGTTATTTACCTAGTAGTCATTCAGGAACAGGTTGTTCAGTTTCCATGTAGTTGAGTGGTTTTGAGTGAGTTTCTTAATCCTGAGTTCTACTTTGATTGCACTGTGGTTTGAGAGACTGTTTGCTTTGATTTCTGTTCTTTTCATTTGCTGATGAGTGTTTTACTTCCAATTATGGGTGATCAAATTTAGAATAAGTGTGATATGGTGTTGAGACAAATGTATATTCTGTCAATTTGGGTTGGAAAGTTCTGTAGATGTCTATTAGGTCCACTTGGTCCAGAGCTGAGTTCAAGTCCTGAATATCTTTATTACATTTCAGTCTTATTGTCTTATTGATATGTCTAATATTGACAGTGGTATTTTAATGTCTCCCACTATTATTGTGTGGGAGTGTAAGTCTGTTTGTAGGTCTCTAAGAACTTGCTTTATAAATCTGAGTGCTCCTGTATTGGGTGCATATATATTTAGGATAGTTAGCTCTTGTTGTTGCATTGATCCCTTTACTATTATGTAATACCCTTCTTTGTCTTTGTTTTATCTTTGTTGGTTTAAAGCCTGTTTTATCAGAGTCTAGGATTGCAACCCTTGCTTTTTTTTTTTGCTTTCCATTTGCTTGGTAAATGTTCCTCTATTCCTTTATTTTGAGCCTATGTGTGTCTTTGCATGTGAGATGAGTCTCCTGAATATAGCACTCTGATAGGTCTTGATTCTTTATCCAGTTTGTTGGTCTGTGTCTTTTAATTGGGGCATTTGGCCCATTTACATTTAAGGTTAATATTTTTATGTGTGAATTTGATCCTGTGATTATGATGCTAGTTGGTTTTTTTGCCCGTTAGTTGATGCAGTTTCTTCATAGTGTCGACGGTCGTTACAATAGTTGATGCAGTTTCTTCATAGTGTCGATGGTCGTTACAATTTGTATTTTTTTGCAGTGGCTGGTACCAGTTTTTCCTTTCCATATTTAGTGCTTCCTTCAGGATCTCTTGTAAGGCAGGCCTAGTGGTGATAAAAACTCTCAGCATTTGCTTGTCTGTAAAATATTTTATTTCTCCTTCTCTTATAAAGCTTAGTTTGACTGGATTTGAAATTCTGGGTTGAAAATTCTTTTCTTTAAAAATGTTGACTATTGGCCCCACTCTCTTCTGGCTTGTAGGGTTTCTGCCAAGAGTTCCACTGTTAGTCTGATGGACTTCCCTTTGTGGGTAACCCGACCGTTCTCTCTGGCTGCCCTTAACAGTTTTTTCTTCATTTCAACTTTGGTGAATCTGATGATTATTTGTCTTGGGGTTGCTCTCTTTGAGGAGTATCTTTGTGGTGTTCTCTGTATTTTATGAATTTGAATGTTGGCCTGTCTTGCTAGGTTGGGGAAGTTCTCCTGGATAATATCCTGAAGAGAGTTTTTCAACTTGGTTCCATTCTCCCCGTTACTTTCATGTACACCAATCAAATGTAGGTTTGATCTTTTCCCATAGTCTCATATTCCTTGAAGGCTTTGTTCATTTCTTGTCATTCTTTTTTCTCTAATCTTGTCTTCACCCGTTATTTCATTAAGTTGATATTCAATCTCTGATATCCTTTCTTCCAATTGATTGATTCAGTTATGGATACTTGTGTATGCTTCATTAAGTCCTCGTGCTGTGTTTTTCAGCACCATCAGGTTATTTATGTTCTTCTCTAAACTGGTTATTCTAGTTAGTAATTCCTCTAACCTTTTTTCAAGGTTCTTAGTTTCCTTGCATTGGGTTAGAACATGCTCCTTTAGCTTGGAGGAGTTTGTTATTATCCACCTTCTGAAGCCTACTTCTGTCAATTAATCAAAGTCATTCTCCATCCAGTTTTATTCCCTTGCTGTTGAGGAGTTGTGATTCTTTGGAGGATAAGAGACTTTTTAGCCTTTTTTGCTGGTTTTTCCTCATCTTCATGGATTTATCTACCTTTGGTTTTTGATGTTGGTGACCTTCAGATGGGGTTTCTGTGCAGATGTACTTTTTGTTGATGTTGATCCTATTCCTTTCTGTTACTTAGTTTTCCTTCTAATAGTCAGGCCCCTCTGCTGCAGGTCTGCTGAAGTTTGCTGGAAGTATACTCCAGACTGTGATTGCCTGGGTATCACCAGTGTAGGCTGCAGAACAGCAAAGATTGCTGCCTGTTCCTTCCTCTGGAAGCTTCATCCCAGAGGGGCACCTGCCAGATGCCAGTCAGAGCTCTCCTGTATGTGCTGTCTGTTGACTCCTGCTGGGAGGTGTCTCCCAGTCAGGAGGCATGGGGATTAGGAACCTACTTGAGGAGGCAGTCTGTCCCTTAACAGAGCTCAAGCACTGTGCTGGGAGGTCTGCTGCTCTCTTCAGAGTCAACAGATAGGAACATTTAAGTCTGCTGAAGCTGTGTCCACAGCTGCCCCTTTCCCCAGGAAGTCTGTCCCAGGAAGATGACAGTTTTATCTGTACGCACCTTATTGGGGTTGCTGCCTTTCTTTCAAAGATGTCCTGCCCAGAGAGGAGGAATCCGGAGAGATAGTCTGGCTACAATGGCTTTGCTGAGCTGTGGTGGGCTGTTGGGGTCCTTGTGTTTCCTAAACAAAGGAATGAACGCACAAGACAACACAGGACGAGACAAACATGGTGGCCGCCCCGAACGGCATGCTCTGCTTTATTTTATACCATCGTTTGTGGAATGCTGCCAAGTCACAAGACACATTGTTGTTTTTCTGACCTTTCCCTGACTTTCTGGATTTTCAAGATGTTTATGCACAAACTAGCCCCCAGGGTCTGCTGTTTGCAGCTGGCTCCTTTGTCCTCCCTGTTTGCAGGGAAGGAATGCCCTGCTTCATTTGCAAGAGCACGACTTATCGGGAAAGTCTCGTTTGCGAGCACATAGTCCTCTACATCTCCCCCTTCTTATTTACATGTTTGAATTTCTTTTAAAACCATCATCACATGTTGGGCTCGCTGGGATTCAGTGTTTGCCCTTTGGCACCATCTCCAGTAGCCTGTGAAAATGACAAAGGCAAGAACAACAATCAATATATTACTAGAAACAGAAGCCGGAAAAGTTTTCACAGGACTCATAGGGTTCAAAGATGTCAAACTTTGTGCAATACCAGTCATTAAATCTGCTCCAGTCAGCAATGGTAACTGATTGTGAAATGTTTCAGAAATGTTTTGTGCTAATTCTTGTATTTCTAGGGAAAGATTATTATGGTTAAAAGTCTCTTTATCTCAGTCCAATTATGTACAGTGCTGTTAAAAGGAACAGGAGTAATACAAAATTGGGTAGTATTCCAATCACATTTCAACAAAGCTCAGGTATTCAACACTGATAGCTGATCTCCCAACCAAGAAACCACTTGCTCCAGATTACCCACTCATTCAGTCAAATGAGCATCTACATCTCGTTGCTACTGCCCCAACAAATGTGATTGTTCATGCCATTGTTGTACGAATTCTGCATTTTGTATACTCTGGGGTAGAGCTAGTCCAGCAACAGCAGTGGTGGAAGCAATTGCTACAAGTCCCACCACTGCTGCTATGACGACCCCAACCACTCTCCGGCTGCGGTGGACAAGATCTTGCATTACTTTGTAAATTTGAGTAACCCCAGCAGATTCACTCCAGGCATGTGTTAAGTTCACAGGTAGCCAGGTTTCTTTTCTGGCTCTTAGTATATATAAATCGGAATGAGACTCATTCCAATTATTATTCCACCAAGTAGTATTTATACAACTTAAGAATGTACAATTGTCCGTACAGTTAACTACTCCTATATATTTATCCCATTTAAAAATTCCTGTTAACAACAAATAAGGTTTTCTTACACATGCAATAACATATCTAGAACTATTTCGATGCAAAGATAAATGGAAAGGGTTAGCAATATTAGTAGTAAGATTTAAGGACATGTTTCCCATGAAAGTGGACATTGGTTTATCAACAGCTAGCAACTTCCAAATATGACTTTGTATTTGCATTAGCCAAATGCGGCATAGGGGGTGATAAACCACCATCATGCCAAATAATAGTTTCATTGCCATCTGTAGCGATGCTGTGATTACTCTTATGCCAGCACAGGTTGACATGACTAAATTTAGTTTGAAAATCTCCATGTACACTCCAATCAGTAACAAGGTATTTACGACCTTTCCCTTTTACTTCTAACAACAGTCGTGGCCCACTACCTCCACAACTAGTCCACTCTAGTTGGGAAACACCTCCGGACACATCGGGGATGGGGTATAAAGATAATGTAGTTGGCAGAGTTTCATTAAGTAATGCAGTATGATTATACTTGAAACTTTGAGCAACAATAATCATAGTAAAGGCAGAGATATGACTATGGTTATAGCAAACAGCCTAAGCCTCATGAAAAAGATGCAGACAATGTAGACTACTCCCAAGACATATAGGTAACCCTTCAACCCCAAATTGATATGAACTATTTACTGTGCCAGTGTCTAATTCAGGATCCTGGTTTAAAAAAGGCGATGGCATCCAAGCAGTATCATTAGTAAATACTGGGACTTCTCTGTCTCCCCAGGCCACACCTTGATAAAAGGGTGGAAAAGGAAGATAAGCCCAGTATGTAAATTCTCCAGCCATTACCTGACAATTTACTATGGCCAGCATAGCCAGGAATAAAGTCAGTGGGATTTTGGGCTGCCCAGCTTGTTGAACAACCTCTTCAGCTTTCTGAGTAAGCTTTTTCAGTTGACCCCATGTCGGGGGCTCTGCATGTTGAATCCCGAAGGTGAATGTTCTCTGAGCACTCAGATTCAGCTCCTGAAATTCCTTGAGGAACTCTTCAGATCGGATCCTCTTTGCCATGGCACTGTTTCAACCGTCGAGATGGAAACCACTTGTCTCCAGCACCTTTACGGACAAGAGCATAGCCTCGGCCCCATTGTAAAACTTTTCTTTATAAATATTGCCCTTATAATGAAGGATAATACACCCACAGATTACTGTTTTGCAGCTTTTCTAAAGGCGGTTAAAAATGTTTCACCACTGCAGACTGCTGTAATTGGCACCAATGGTTGAGAAAATTTAAAGTAAAAAGGGCTTTCAGAATTTGATGTTTTGGGGAATCTTGCCCATCTCCCCCTTTTTGTTTTAAAAGTTGTAATTTTAAGGTAGCATTGGCTCTTTCAATAATTGCTCGACCTTGCCTGTTAAATGGAATACTACTGGAATGACGAATATGGTATTAAGAAAGGAAGGCAGCCAATTTACGAGAGCAATAAGCAGGGACATTATCAGTTTTTAGTTTAGCAGGAACTCTTATACCTGTAAAGCAAGTAAGTAAGTGAGTAATAACAGAATCAGCCTTTTCAGAAGGCAATGGTGTAGCTTATTGGAAATGTGACCAGGTATCAATTGTATGATGAACATATTTTAAATGACCAAAAGAAGGATCATAAGTTACATCCATTTGCCAAATGTGATTTTGTTGAATGCCTCGAAGATTAATACCTGGACTTTAAAAAGGTGCAATAATAGGAGCACAAGATGGGCAGGCTCTGACAATAGCTTGGGCTTGACGGCGTGTTATAGAAAATCATCATTGTAATCTTAAACTATTAGTATGATGTAGTTGGTGCTCATTCTGAGCCCGTTGGATACATTCAATAAGTAAGGAATCAATCTGGTTATTCCTAAAAGTTAAAGGTCCTGGCAACACCTAATGGGAACGAATATGAGTGATGAAAAGGGGGGCAGTGCGAGAAGTAAGAGCCATAAATAATAAAGAAGATAATTTTTGTAAAGGAGTTTGAAGAAATAATGGCAAAGAAGTTTGAGATTATATATTTAGTTACATATACAGCGTATTGGGAATCATTAACTATATTACAAGGGGTTTGAGGCCAATCTTGTAGAACCGTAAGAATGGCAAAAAGTTTTCCTTGTTGTACTGATTCAAATGGGTAGTGAGAAATTTTTGAATTATCTGATGTCCAGTATCCAGCTTTTCCATTGTTGGAAGTATCAGTAAAAAAGGTAGGATCTTTAACCGGAGTGTAAGAGATAGGATTATATGGCAATAAAGAATATTGTTGCAGAAAAGCAAATAATTTATTACTAGGATAATGCTGAGAAAAAGAACCAGTATACTCAGCACAAGCCACTTGCCAACCCTCATGAGTTTCCAATAGAGATTCAATGTATTGATTAGATAATAATTTTTATAGGGTCAGCACCAAGCAACTGATGAGCTCAATGTCATCCTTTAATAATTAATTTAACCAATTTATCAATATATGGGTGAATTTTCTTAATGGCTTTATTAGCCAAAAACAGCCACTCCAGAATATTATTATCTTGGTGTAAAACAGCCGTTGGCAAATGGGGAGTATGAAAAAGACACACACACACAAAAACAATCTTTAAGATCTATAACCATTAATTTCCAATTTTGTGGGATAAGAGCTGGATTAGGAAGCCCAGGTTCTAAAGTCCCTATAGGTTGAATACAAGCACTTACACCTCTAAGATCTGTTAATAAGTGCCATTTTCCACTTTTCTTTTTAATGACAAACACAGGGGAATTCCATGCAGAAGTACTTGGTTCAATATGCCCCTCGGCAAATTGTTCCTTAACTAAATTCTTTAAAGTCTTAAGTTTTTCTTTAGATAATGGCCACTGTTCCACCTAAACAGGAGTTGTAGTTTTCCACTTCAACAGTAAAGCTTGAGGCTTGTGGGCAGTGGCTAAGAGTTTAAAGGATTGTAGCCCATTTTGAACATCATATTTTTGGCAGCTGAAGAAATATGAGGAATGCTTAAAAAGGCATCAAATTGTTGTAAAAGATCATGGCCCCAAAGGTTAATATTAATGGGAACAATATAAAAGCACACTTTTCCTTGTTGTCCTTCAGGTCCTACACAGCTCAGGGTCTCGACACTTTGGTAGACTATAGAAGCAGTACCTAGGCCGGATAAAGTAACCGATACTTGTTTCTTTTTCCAATGATCAGGCTGTTGAACCAAACATGTAATAGATACATCCACTCCTGTGTTGACTAATCCCTCAAAAAGTATCCTATTAATTTGCAATGAACATAAAGGTTTTTGATCAGAAACTAAAGTTTCCCAGAAAACAGTTTTCCCAGTACTACTGAAATCTCCTTGATGAGACACATCTCTAGATAGGAAAGGGAAAAAAAAGGCAATAAAAGCAATTGTGCAATATGTTCCCCTGCCTCTAGGCGCATAAATTGTGAGACTTGTACCATAATAAGGATTTTATCAGTAAAATCAAATCAATAATTCCTGTGACCACCATTAACTCCCACATAGCGCTGCTGCTTCGACCTAACAAAAGTCCTACATGTCCCTTTGGCAAAGGGCCACACACTCCAGTAGTTAACTTATATATTCCTCCATTAGGAGACAGAGTATAAGGTTGAGTAATAGCTAAGTCAGCAGCAGCACTATGCTTAGTTGCACCATAAAGCTGGGAAACAGGGGTGTGGGGTGATACACTTAAGGATGACTCCAAGTCACTCCTTGATGTTGTAAGCCATCGCCCACTGGGTATTGTGGTAGGCCTGCATTGTAATTGTTGGGGCCCCAAGCCTGTGGGCTCCGGTTCCCATTTCCTGGGAGGGGTGACAATAAATTTCCACTCTTACCAGTTTTTGAACGGCATTCATTTGTTCAATGTCGACCTTTTCCACATCGTTTGCACTCCCCAGAGGGTAACTTTTTCTCTTTTGTGGTTGGGAAGCCCAGTTTTTTCCGACATTCTTTCTTAAAATGGCCGGGTTTCCCACATTGAAAACATACACCTTGTTTAGAATTACTCTTTAAGGCCTTAGAAAGTGCTCCAGCGAACAATTGAGCATTGTAAATAGCTCCCCCAATGCCTGCACAAGCCCGAATATACTCATCTAAATTAGCTCCACTGGCCTTTAAAGGTCTTAATAATTTTTGTTGCAGCTTTCATTTCTTTCAAAAATTTAAATTTTAGGGCTGTAAAAGTCACATTCTGGCCACCGTTTGGGAACTGAGCATTGGGGCCGAAAGCAGCCCGTGTTATTGGCAATAGATCTAATTCCTCGAAATCACCCTTTTTCTTTGACTCCTTCTTTTCTCCTACAGGAGGAAAAGGCACAGAGAAAACCTGACCTGACATAGACAAAGAGGTTGGAGGTGGAGGCAAAGGGAAATCTTTTTCCAAATGAGCAGAAGGGAAGGTAACAGGGAAGGCTCGCGGCAGAGAGATAGAAGAAACAGGAGCAGCCGCACCTTGCAATTTTAACAACTGTTGTAACATCTCTAAAATACGCTGCAAATCAGAATTTCCTTCAGATGAAGGAGGCATTAGCTCTTCTTCCAATTTCTTGTCCTCAACAACTGGGGCGTAAATATGTTCCTCTCTAGGATCATTCCTCTCTGAAGCTTCAGATGCCTCACCTCCTGTGGCAGTATCACCATGCTCTGAGTCAGTTTCAAGTAACTCTAATGCCTGAGTAATGGAACTACACAAAGTACACAAAGTCAGAAGCATCGTTTGCCCTTGCTGATGAGCTCGAGGCAGGACTTTAACCACTTGTAACCATTCCTTTCGATTTAACTGCACTTTGGTTTGATATTGAAACCAATAACAATGTTGTTCAACATGGGCAAACAATCGCTTCAAAGTCTTTTCTTTTACTTCTACTCTTATAGACATCAATAGTCCCTGGAGTAACTGCAAATATTCAGAGGCCAGAGAGGTGGAATTCCCCATAATTTTCCTGTGGGTCCCACTTCGTATTTTACCTGCCCGGGGTGTTCCACCTCCGGTTCCTTGCTCTCGTGGAGCCACGGACCCTGCTCGCTGCACCAGATGTTGGGGTCTGTGTGTTTCCTAAACAAAGAAATGAACACACAAGACAACACAGGATAAGACAAACGTGGTGGCCGCCCCGAATGGCACGCTCTGCTTTATTTTATACCATTGTTTGTGGAATGTTGCCAAGTCACAAGACACTTTGTTGTTTTCCTGACCTTTCCCAGACTTTCTGGATTTTCAAGATGTTAATACATAAACCAGCCCCCAGGGTCTGCTGTTTGCAGCTGGCTCCTTTGTCCTCCCTGTTTGCAGGGAAGGAATGCCCTGCTTCATTTGCAAGAGCAGGACTTAACGGGAACGTCTTGTTTGCAAGCACGTAGTCCTCTACAGTGGGCTCTGCCCAGTTTGAACTTCCAGGTGGCTTTGTTTACACTGTGAGGGGAAAATTGCCTACTCAAGCCTTGGTAATGGTGGACACCCCTCCCCCCACCAAACTGGAGCATCCCAGGTCAACTTCAGACTGCTGTGCTGGCAGCAAACATTTCAAGCCAGTGGATCTTAGCGTGCTGGGCTCCATGGGGGTGGAATCCACTGTGCTAGGCCACTTGGCTCCCTGGCTTCAGCCCCCTTTTCAGGGCAGTGAACGGCTCTGTCTCGCTGGTGTTCCAGGTGCCACTGGGGTACAAAAAAAAATTCCTGCAGCTATGTCAGTGTCTACCCAAACAACCTCCCAGTTTTGTGCTTAAAACCCATGGCCCTGGTGGTGTAGGCACCAGAGGGAATCTCCTGGTCTGCAGGTTGCACAGACAGTGGGAAAAATGTAGTATTTAGGCTGGAGTGCACTGTTCCTCATGGCACTCCCTCATGGTTTCCCTTAGCTGGGTGAGGGAGTTTCTCCACCCATTGCTCTTCCTGTGTGAGGTGACACCCCACCCTGCTTCTGCTGCACCCACTGTGTAACTGGTCCCAATGAGATAAGCTGGGTACCTCAGTTGGAAATGCAGAAATCACCCACCTTCTGTGTTGATCTTGCTGGGAGCTGCCGACTGAAGCTGTTTCTATTCGGCCATCTTGCCAACTATCAGCAAGTCTTATATTTATTTTGTCACATGTCAAAAGATGTAGCTCTTTGGAATAAAAGATTTTCTCTTTGGAACAAAAGATTTTCATAGTCCTTCCACATTTCATTACACCTATTATAAAGATGCATTCTTATTTGAAGGTGTCATTAAAAAATAAGCTTAATCTGATGAACGACACATTGTAGTACTTTGTGCAATTTTGCTTCAATTCATTTTTGCAGTGGCTTCCATCGTTCAACAAATGATGCAGTGATTGACTTGTATATATTTGACTATTTCTGTGACCTATTCCCAGAATTCTAGACAAAGTATCTACTATACTAGGGGTTAATTTATTCAGCACTTTTTTGTTCCGTAAATTACAGTGATATAGAAATAAGTCATTTCCTTTGAGAGCATATCTTCTGCAGGACATCTGTCCTTTAATGACTCACAAATTACAGTTGTATGTATATTTTATCATTAAAAAGAATCTAGTAAATACTATATTCTATGAGCATGGTAGAAACGTTTGTGCCTTGACCCAACTGTATAACAAATATCCCATACTGTGTAACTTGTTTCAATACCTGTTTTTTCAAACCTTTAACTAAGTTTCTCTGCATTTTCAAATAGCATTTGCTAGCAGAAGAATGAATGTTGACTGCCAATATTAATTTACGTTTTTTGTTTTGATCATTTTGACCACAGCAGAAAGATGTTTCTCAGTGGTATGTAGATTATTGTGCTTTAACGATAAGCAAGGAATCTCAAAAGATGTATTTAAAAATATATCATTACAGTGAGTGGATATTTACAGATTACTGGATTAAGATGCATGATTGTAAAGATTGCAAAAAATTGTCAAGATGTGTTTCATGTTAGAAAAGTTTACAATATTATGTTTACTTTAATCAACTGTTTCTTTGAAATAACCTTTTTTTGGAGGGACTTGGTCTCTTTTTAACTTTTATTTTGGATTTGGGTGTACATGTGAAGGTTTGTTACATAGGTAAACTCATGTCACAGGGGTTTGTTGTACAGATTATTTATCACCTAGGTATTAAGCCCTGTACCCAATAGTTATCTTTTTAAAGCACTCATCTATTGTGCAAGGTTTCTTTTTGTTTAAACTAGGCAGGATCTGTAAATACACCTTTCTGAGCACTTGCTGTGGAACATTTGAGAGCAAATGTTCCATCCCTGGCTCTACCACTCTCCAGTCTGTTCTATGGACTGAGTGAGGAGGTGCTATTACTAATACTGAATATATTACATATTATTTTCAAAAGAAGGTCTTGATACTTTCTTTTGATATTTCCAGTATAACTCTGTACACACACATTTGTTGTGTACATATCACTTTCGAGACTACCCTTATATAGCAGTCTTTGATGATGTGAAAATAAACAGAATAAAAATCAGAATTGCTGACCTTTGGAATAAATAAATGCATTTTAAATGTTCAAGCATGGACAAAGATTTCACTGTGATTATTAAAAGAGATTGTTGAGATAATGAAGGGCAATTTGTGCAATTTGTAGTGGACAATAGGATTATAAAGATTTCTTGAAGCTACCTGGTTTTCACTCACCTTCATTCATTTAGGTCCAAGATAATACAATAGAAACATTTCATATTTAGATAATTTAGGGAAAGTTGGAAAAAATGCTGAGCTCTTTATACATTACCTCTACTCAAAAAAATCACTTAATTAAAACAACCTTTATCTGCACCCAAATAACTAAAACGCAGTAGTGCTTTAAAATGTCAGAATACTTCCCATGGGAGACTACTAAACTTGTTTTGATAAGTCTAATAGGGGTTAAACAATAATGAAATAGATTGGGAGGAGGAATCTTCATTCTATATCTGCTAAAAGATTAGGATCTTTGTTGTGGTTAGCACTGATTGTCAGGAATTTCATCAACTATAATATTGAGCTCCTACTTGGTGATTGGAGATTGTATATCAGAAGGAGCAATGCAATCTTAAAATGGTGGACAAATACAAAATATTGCATGAAATGTGAGAAGCTGTATACAAAGGTTTTTACCTTAATGGTTTATAGCAGAATTTCAGTTTGATTTGCTTATATATTAAGTAATTTTTACATAAAATAGAGCCTTCAAGCAAAAAGTAAGAAATCCAATATGGTGGTCTTTTTTAGATTCCACGTAATATACATCAGGGTCAGCTAACCCAAGGCATCCCTAATTTATCTTCCTTGATTAAGAGGGAAGCTTATGGACTTGGACATTGTGATGAATACTTAAAGACTAAATATTCACATTATAGTATTGCTGCATTCCCAAGACTCTAATTGAGCATGCTTTTGAAAAACCCACAGTGAATGGTTTGATGAATTAATTGAAAGAGATCCAAGAGTTAGTTTGAGAGTCAGATGCAAAATCTCTAAGATGTGAATGCTTTTCTTTGCCACACAAATCCCTATTTAAGACTAAAGGATTTTCCTCCATCTGCTGGGAAGCCAGTTGACACCTCTCAACCATTAGTATTCTCTGGGAATTATCTCACTAAAGAGAGCCACTTTATACAGATTTAAACTCTCCTTCTGAGGTAGCACACATCCAAAACTGTGCCAATGTGCCAGTTCAAAGTCTTGTTGTCTGAGATCTGGTTGTGAATGCGTCACTGTTAATCTCCCCTAGTCTCCTTCCCTACTACTAATTTTGTTGATTCTGAGAGTGTTACCTAATAATTTTCATGGTCACTAATCTCCATCTTGTATTGGACTTCCTGGAGGACCCAACTAGGGACACAAGGCCAACTATCTGTACTTAAGTACAAAGTGGTGCAGTGAAAAATGTACTGAACTTAGAATGCCTTTTGAATCCCTGTATTTACATCTTGGTTTTAGCATGAGCTGGTGGCGTGATCTTGGGCAACTTATTTCATATATCTGATTATTCATTTCTTCATTTGTGAAATGGAAGTTATTAATATCAAGACAATATGAAAATAAGTATGATAGTGGATGTGAAATTTCCTAGCGAAATGCCTGGAGAACAATAAGTGCTTACAAAAGCCTGGAAAAAACTGTAAAGAAGGCACTAGTGTTCTTTGAAAATTGGCCCTCTGAAAAATACGTAAACATCAGGAAGGGAGGAGGTTATCCAGAAGTTTTGCACTGTCCTCTAGAGGCATTATGTCACATTATATGGTAGTAGGTATTATTAGTCCTGGTGGAGGAAGGAAAGTCAGGACAGGGATCAGAAACACTGGTAGATAGAAAAGCAATCTATTTCCGGCATGACTTTAACAGTCATGATGATTCTTTTGTGTTGGTTTTTAATTCAGATTATATACTTATTAAAGACGAAGGACCTGTCATCTTCCCCCTTCTTTTTTCCCCCCTATTTCCAAGTAGTGGTTAGTGTAGTGACTTGAAAACAGTAGCTGCTCATTCATCATTATGTGATGAATTACAACTCTTTCAATAGAAGCAAAGAATTTCATAGGGAGATGCAGAAAACAGCATAATCCATTTCTCATTTTTTCCTCAGAGAAAATCTAAATCTGAATTTCCTTGAACTTGTTCTGGAAAACAAAACAGGAATACATATTATGAATAGTTCATAGAGTTCATAATTTCATGATAGATGATGTTACTGTAAAATGTCTTATGAGAAAAGTATTTAAGAAACATAACTCCACAGCAGTTAGAAACATCTAGATAGGAAACACATTAGTGGCTCCCTTTATCATCATAAGATGACAACAAAGTTACAATAAATAAATGTCTGAAAGTTTAGCCCCATCGTCTATTTTCTTATAAAAAAGTTTAAAAGCTTCTTTTCCATCTTCTCCTGTTCTTTGGGAGGATGGTAGTAAATACTATATCTGACTGTGTGTGTGTGAATTATTCCCTGAAGAAACACATTCATTTTTTAATTATCTTGTTTCCTTCTTAAACAGAATGTAGGCTGGGCACAGTTGCTCACACCTGTAATCCCAACACTTTGGGAGGCCAAGGAAAGAGGATCTCTTGAGCCCAGGGATTTGTGACCACCCTGGGCAATATAACAAGATCCCATCTCTACAAAAAGTTCAAAAAATCAACCGGAAATGCTGGCATGCACCTGTAGTCCAAGCTACTCAGCAGACTGAGGCAGGAGGATTGCCTGAGCCCGGGAGGTCGAAGCTGCAGTGAGCCATGATTGTACAACTACACTCTAACCTAGGCACCAGAGTAAAACCCTGTCTCAAAAAACCAAACTAAAAACAAATGCCCAGAATGTAGATGTGTTTTTTGTTAGTGAGTTTCTTGTTTCTGGGGGAGGAAACAAGATAGGATGGAGAGAAGTTGAGTTTTCAAGTTACATGGAACTGGGTTTCCTTGCTTCTGACTTGAATGAGCCATAAAACCATAAAGAGGACATTTAATCCCTATAAACTTCACTTTCCTTATCTGTATAAAAGACATAATGCCTCACAGAGTTGTGGTAAAATTAAATAAATTTATTGATGTGAACCACTTGGCACAAAGCAGATAATCCCTTTGATGATATAATCATCTTTAAATTCCACAAAACCAGATGATTTTGAGTCAATGACAGCATTTGTAGAAGAAGCTGGCCTTTTTTCCAGAGAAGCATTATCGGTTACATTGCCGGCCACAAAATCGTTTTTGCAAACATTTTTATGTAGCACTCTTCTTTGCATCTGTCCTTAACGAATCATTTTGGCCTCCACTCCCAAATTATAATAAATGATTCCCAGCCACAGGGGCATTGTACTTCCTGCATGTAATTGTTCACCTTGACTGGTTAAAGTATCTCCTTTCTCCTTCAATACTCGTATCTACTGACTGATGTTTCCAGGGTTGACTCTAAGCAATTTTCATCAAAAGCAGTTCAATAGGAATAGTTACCATTTATTTATGACTTATTTGTGTGAACAGTCATATTTTATTCAATATTTTCAGCAATGTTATGATACAGTTTTTAAAAATCCCATGCTACTGATAAAACTATGGTTCAGTGAGTTTGGGTTACATGCCCAATGTCACACAACATGTTCACATCAAAGCAGGTATTAAATTTACATCTTGCTGGTGCCAAAACTATGGCAGTTCCCATTGGGCCAGTCTGCTTCTTCTCCTTTCAGGCCTCCTTAATTCTGATGATGAGTAAGATGTCGAACACTTCTTGTGCCTCTGTGTCCTCATTTTTAAGTGGATATACAAGATCAACTGTTCTATCTTTATAGGCTATGGTGAATGTCAATATAGGTATAAATGTTTTATAGGAAAGAGGCTGGAGGCCTTAAACCTAAAACCTATTAATGCAAAGAGAAGAGAGAAATCGTTTTTGAATGTCATTTTATGTATGATGACATTGCCTGTGGTTGATAACAGATCTGAGAATCAATCTGTTTCTTAACTTTTCTGTTCATAATTACCATCTTATTCTAAGCTCTTTGATGGAGAAAGGCTGGTTAATAACTGCTAGCCAATTTACAGGCTCTTATAACAGGTGGCTGCACAACGTGCTTATGTGGCCTCAGAAGGGGGCCAGCTCCCTGTCAAAAGCAGTGGGCCCACTTTTCTTCAGTAATAATGGAACTGAATATGCTCAGTTTAATTGGTACTAAGTGCAGAGAGGTCTGGTGATTTTCTTTGTTTGGAAAAAGTAAGACTTTGCACAGTACCATAAAACAACTGCAATGCAACATGAAACAGGAGTGCTGTACTCTCAATTGCTCTTTATGAACTCTGTTTTCAATAACCAAATAAACTCGAAATTTTACTTTTCCAACTAGTTTTTTAGTTAAAAAAAGTACATAAAGTTACTATGCACTATTTTCATGGTATTTTTCTAAGCAGAGGCTCTTATTCATCTACATGGAACACAAAGAGGATCAGGAGAAATGAATACTGCACAATAGTCATGATTTCTAAAAGAGATGCAGTGTTCCATTACAGTCCCAGGGTCAGTTTGACTGGGGTATTAGCCAAGTTATGAAAACTAGGATTAGGATGGGCTATCCTATGTGAGGCAGTCTGCCCAGGAGACAGTCAGAATCTCTAAGGAAGAGCTGTAAAGCTAACCTCAGTGACACCAATTATAGACACCAAGTCTAAATTGTCAGAAGTGGGATCAAACACAGGCTGCCAAGAGTTTAGGGTCAATTGGGATGGAGTAAGATTAAGAACAGGTTAGAAACTATGAGAGAACGGTCCAGGGAAAAGTTCAAGAATACCCTTGGAATGTTCCTATACATATTTAACTCTATCCATCAGTCTGTGCATAGCATATGAGGTGTCAGTCTGGCTGAAAGAAAATCAGAATGCATATATTGCTCATATATTTTCTCTTGAAAATAACTATATGTAAGCAGCTTCTTGCAAGACACAGCTGAAAGAACATGTGTACACTTTCTATAAGGACCCTTTAAGTGCCTTTGATTCCCCCTGTGTTGTCACTACATAATGCTAGGCACAGAACAGTTTCCCAACAAGCATCCTCTATGGACTAAATACATCTTCACCTTAAGTAAAGCTCCTTTGAAATAGGTCTAGCAGCAAAAGACATATATATTAATATTTAGAATATATACCGTAAAAACATTGTACTAAGAGATAGAAAAAAATGCTTAATCTTCAAAGATTAATTTTTAACAGTAAGTCACCAGAGAAGCTCTAGATGGATGATTTTACTGACTTAATGCAATGCACTTTCTAAATGGTTAATTTATACCTAATACTGTCACTGCATTGTTAGGAAGACTCAAAGTCAAGTGAAATTGGCTCTATCTGCCATATATTTGTTCTACTCTAATATATTGTCAATATATTATTTAATGTAGGAAATACCCTTGGAGAGAGAAAATATTCGTAAGATAAGTAATACATATAAAACAAGCCAGTTGAACCGTATCTTAAGTGGTTCATGGACAAGTGGAAAATAAACTTTGGTTAGCCACTTTTCAAAGAGAAACAAGCAGACTAAAGGGTAGTTCTTGAGATTCACAATACTGAAAGCTATAAACGAATTGTAATTAAAACAATTTAATATATTTTTGCACGTGTGGTCACTAGTTAGCAATAATGTTTCATTGGCCACTGAAAGTTTTTCCTTTATGTCTGTTTATTCATATATATCCCATTCTAGGCTACAGAAACTATACAAGTCAACATGTTGACACAACCTTATAACGATGATTTTGAAAGTAATCTACATTTTCCCTTTTATTCTTTCTGGATCTCCCCAGTTCTCTTCAGTGAACAAGCATTACTATTGTAACCAGAACAAAAATATGTGCCATAAAAATATTACTTTGCAAGGGAAATGATATTTTATGTGGATTTACTGCCATAGGTGTATCCTTTCGCAACACACCTCCTCCTACTAAATACGAGCGAATATAAACAAATAATATGAGTGGCGTTGGGGTGGAGGGAGCTGTAAGAAACAGCATTTCAAAATGGCCTGCTGAGGAAGGAGCTTGTGTTTTTAGAGCTGGTCAGACAAGGAGTATGTTTATCAGCGACACGGTGAAATGGAGTTTCTGCATTTGTGGGAGTAGAAAATTACTAGCAATTCTTCTAACTCTACAATTAAGAGTTAGAGATATACAAAAATATTTCTATATTTTAGAAGTCCAAAAAGTTTGGCATTTATCTCATATGTGGCATAGCTGGATGGATCTTGTAGACAAAACATCTGTGTTCTGACAGTTATCTCTACCGGCCAGCCTCTAGGAAATCTGAGGAGTGGAAGAGTGGGTTCTTTCTTGACTGTGCTTTGTGAGTGTATGCAAGAGTGTGTGTGTAAGAGACAGTGGGAGCCATGTATGGAGTGTTCTGGTTGAGAGTGCTGGCTCTGGAGTCAGAATGTGCCATTTGACCTCGGGCAAATCACACAATATTTGTTTAAGTTTCAGTTTTCTCATTTGTAGAACAGGAAAAACTATAGTTCCTTCTTTATAGAATTATTCAGAGGATTAAATTAAATATTGCATACCAAATTTTTATACAGCATCTGGCACATAATAGTTTCTTAATTATTATTATCATTGTTATTAAATGAAGATATTTATGAATAAAAAAACATAATGAGTCAACTATTGATCACAAGTTGTACCGTAAGGAAACTACAATAACAGGAAATAAGTAACTCGAAAGGGATACTTTATATTTTTTATTACCTTCCTTTGACATTGTGCATTTTTAATGTGTTGTTCTTTTTCTAACTTATTGATCACTGATATTTAACATTCCTCATTTTCTAGTAATTTAAAAATATAAATTCCCCATTAAATGTACCTTAGGCTATATTCTAAAAGTTTTTCTATGTTGTATTTCGAAGTGTATTTAATTTAAAATATTTTGTAATATCCAATTGTGATTTCTTCTTTGACTCATGTTATTTACAAGTATGTTACTTTTTGCCTTAAAGTCTACTTTATTTAATATTTCTTTGGAGAAAAAGACAATTGGTATGACAAAAATTTAATTAACAGGGAAGTCAATACAATTTTCAATTTAATTCCAATTTCAAACAAAGGCAATAAAATTATAATACATGAGGAAAGAATTAACAGAACCATGAGAGGAGAGAGACAAAGCTAAAATCATACTGGAAGATTTTATCACTATATTTCCAATTTTTTCTATCTCATTAGTGATATAACAAGAGAAAAAGGTCAAGAATATGCAGAATATTTTTGAATTATGACAAAATTGACTTAATTAACATATTAATTAACTGCCCAACAGTTATAGAATATGCATTTCTTTCAAACATACATAGAACATTAAACAAATTCTATTATATACTGAGCAATAAAGCAGCTCTCAAAAAATGCGATAGGATTAAAGCTATAAAATGGATGTTTCTGGATCACTGTTTTACTAAGGTAAAGTTAATAATAAAAAGTGAATAAGCATAGTTAAAATTTGTGTTTGATAATATAATCTCTGGGGATTCCATAGATCTGTTTATATTATCTGTTGTTTCTACTGGATTTTGTTTATAATGTCCTTTCTTGTATAAATTATTTTTGAATATGTGCTGCACAGTGTTTTGAAAACATTTATAGAAAGACTTTTTAGCTTATGTTAAAGTATCAGATTACCTTTGTTATGCTGTGGTAACAACCTCAATATCAGTAGGTTAACATGTAAGGGGTACCAGATAATCTCCAGTGTTGCTATATTTCATGTGTTGATTTAATGGTTCAACTTGCTCTAATCTTATGATAACTTCATATTAACAGTTGCTTCCACAGTTGCCAAGATAGGGGAAAAAGTGTAAAATTGTATTATAAATACTTCTACCTGCAAATACGCATATCACTTCTATTTGCATTTTATTAGCTAAAGCAAGGGGACAGGCAAATGCAATTGTTCCACAGGCCTAGAAGGGGAGAAAAACTGGTGGAGAGTAGGACTAATGTCTACTGCAGACTACTGTTCTGGTTGCCAGATGTTAGGTTCAGTCTCTTTTCTACATGTCAAATACACACACGCTTAACTTAAAGGTGACTAACTTGAAATCCTCTCCAAATATCACTGAGCTGAAAATCCAGGATTTTTTGGTGATACATGGTATTCTGTCCATTAGGGTGTGATGGATAGTAATATTTACATCAAATCCAGATGTGGATCTACTGATCCAGAGATCAATGAACTAAAAAGATAAAGTTATCTTCTACTCCATACCAATATACAGTGGTGAAATGGGGATCGGATCATTACAAAAAGCACTCTCATTTTGAAAGAAAAAGTGGGAGACCCACAGAATTAACTGAGTCATAGTAATACTGAAGTCATCCTGAAAATACATTTCAACAGGTCCCTATTTGGATAATTTTTTATTTAGACAATTTTGTTACCTGGGAAGACTTCCCCAGTCCACTATTCTCCATGGTTTCTGGCTATTCCCTTTGACAGTTCCCCTCCCCCCCCCATTTTATCTTTCTTGGCCACATATATGGCTAGGAAGAGAAACTGAAGAATTGTGTACCAGTTTTAAATACTTCATTGCCTAGACAAGTCACATGGCTACTCCCAAATTTGAAGGGATGGGGAAGAGCAAGTTTTTCCTGTGCATAAGAGATAATGAAAAATATGAGCAAGTAGCACTAATACTCTACCAAAGATGGTGTTTTCTTTTATTAAAGAGGATTTTCATTTACCTCCACAGCTTTGAGGTTGCCTCTGCAAGCAACCTAGGGTCACTTTAATCTACTTTCTGAAACTGAGATTTTCTGGGCTACTCAGATGAGATAATACAGGGCTGCAGTCTTTTCAAAAGTTGATTCTCATTCAACACAGCCTAAGAGTGGGTTGAAAGGTTAGGGATCTAGAAAAAGAAACCATATTAACTAACATGGAAGTGTAGGCTATAAAATTAGTTTAGAAAGAGGACCATGGTATCAGCAAAGAGAGACATTGATGCCACACTGAAAGTTGCCATTTTCTCACTTTTCTATATAGAAGCCTCACTTGTTTTAGCCATGCCAGGGGGAGAGGATATGCATTAAGAGAAATTAAAGGCTGTAGCATCAAGAGTCCTTCCAGCTCAGGATTTTCAGGTGAAATACAGACATCTAGTAAAATCTGAATTTCAGATAAACAACAAATAATTTTTAGTATAAGAAGTATGTCCTATGCAATATATAAGTTATATTTATGGTAAAAGAGCTTATCTGTTATTCAAATTTAACTGGGTGTCTTGTATTTTTATTAGCTGAATTTGGCATCTCTGTCTAAGTGGGAAGATGTCTGGGGGAAAAGCTGCTGAATTGTTTGGACTCATGGTGTGAACATTTGAGAGAGATGTTTAACATTAGAAAGATTATGCCCTGTTCGAAGAATGGAAACATTTCAATTTGGCTGGAGCTTACTTTGAATAGGAGAAGCCATACTGACAAGACAGCAAGACAGTCAGAATGAAAAGGGACAAAATCTTATTGTAATTCCCTCCAGACTAAAGATTTGAATATTGTAATTACTCAAAACTTCACAAGGGATAAGTGATAAAGTGAGAGTTAAAGGAAGGCAAATAGCATTCAGGAATGAGTAGAAATAACTGAATAAGGATTGCTTACTTATTGATACAGGGTTCTTTGCTTAGGTGTGATTTAAAATTATGGATCCATAATGTTTAAGTCGAAATGTTCCAGTTGTTATAACAACATTATAATACCTTATTATGTCACTTTTCAGCACATTGTTTAGAATATGACTACATTACTTTAAACTACAGTTGCCAGGAGAACCAAGACAGTTCTCACATTTAGTTAATGCAGTGGCTGCTCAGACAAAACACAAAATCATTTGTAACTGCCACATAAATTTGTGACATGATGAAAAACATCACAAGCATAAATGGGTATTATTAAATTAAAACTCTGAAATTATCTGAGATTTAAAAAGCTTGCTATAAGAAAAATTTCTGTGGGTTTGATTGATAGTTCCCAAACATTTTACTTCTCTCTAGAACTGCTCTGGCATCTTTTCTCCCTTTTGACAGTTTTCCTCTGTGGTCTATACCTGTCTGAGAGCACTTTTTTTTTTTTTAATCATTCCTCGCATTATGGCTAGTTGTATTCCAATTGTTTCTCAAACTTAATAAAATGAGCATCACTTTTAGAAGCAAAATTCTTTCTCTTCCCATATTAGCAAATTATTTTAATAAAAACATCACTTAAACACATTCAGATATGAATCAATATCTTAAAAAAGACACATTTGTAAATTATAAATACTTCAAAAATACTATATTTTAAAATTAGCATCATTAATTTAACACTGTAGATTATATTATCTTGACGAAATTATTATATTCTTACTCAAGAGCTGAATTTAGTAAGGACTGCTAAGACAAGAGCCCTTTAAATTGCATGGTTGCTGTACTACTATGGTAGCTATGGCAACTCATTTTCTCAACTAGTTTTCTGTTTTCAAACTGCTGGGAAACACTTATTTGTTTAGGGCATTGTGATCTCACTTGTACTTAACTGGCACAAATTCATCATCATGAATTATGTTCAGTTCCATTTCTCCCATCCCTTTTCGTAACAAAGAAACAGTAATCTTTGGTGATAACATGAGTGTAAATTGGACAGTAAAATCACACGAATAACACCTAGTACAAAGTTGTCATACGAACAATCTTAAAATAAAGACTATGTAAACTACAACAACATTTCAAGACATAGAGAGTACAACATGATATAAATAGAAACAAAATGTTAGTTAAAAAGTGTGGGGATGAAGTTAGGGTGTAGACTTTATTAGTTTTCTTTTTATTTGTTTATGTAAACAGTGTTAAGCTGTTATCAGCTTAAAATAATGGGTTATGATAGTGTTTGCAAGCTTCATGGTAAACTAAATAAAAAAAATACATTTGATACACAAAAAATAAAGAGTAAAAAATTAAATCCTACCACGAGAGAAAAGCATATTCACTAAAAGGAAGACAGGAAGGAAGGAAAGAAGGAAGAGAAGACTTCAAAACCACCAGAAAACAAAAAACAAAATGGCTAGAGTAAGTCCTTACTTATCAATAATAATATTGAATGTAAATGTAAACAGACTAAACTTTCCAATCAAAAGACACAGACTGGCTGAATGAATTTAAAAAAAACAATACTCAATGTTCTGTTACCTATGAGAACTCTTCATCTATAAAGAAACACAAACTGAAAACAAAGGGATGGAAAAGATATTCCATGCCAGTGGAAATCAAAAAAGAGCAGAAGTCACTGTACTTATATCAGACAAAATAGGTTCTAAGACAAAAACTATAAGAAAAGATAAAGTAAGTTAGCATACAATGATAAAGGGGTCAATTCAGCAAGAGGATATAATAGTAAACATATATGCACCGAACACTGGAGCACAGATATATAAAGCAAATATTGTTAGAGCTAAAGAGAGAGATAGGGCCCAATACAATACTAGCTATAGACTTCAACACTCTACTTTCAGCATTGGACAGATCTCTCAGACAGAAAATCAGCAAAGAAACAACAGACTCAATCTGCAATATAGACCAAATGAACCTAATAGATATTTATTGAACATTTGAACATTTCATCCAATGGCTGGAGGTTGCAAATTCTTCTCGTCAGCACATGGATCATTATCAAGGATAAATCATATGTTAGGTCACAAAACAAGACTTCAAACATTTAGAAATAGTGAAATAATATGAAGCATCTTCTCTGACCACAGTGGAATAAAACTAGAAATCAGTAACAAGAGGAATTGTGGAAACTACACAAACACATGGAAGTTAAACAATATGTTCCTGAATAACTGGTAGGTCAATGAAAAAAATAAGAATGAATTGTAAAATTTCTTGAAACAAATGATAACGGAAACACAGAATACCAAAACCTATGGAATACAGCAAAAACAGTACTAAGAGGCAAATTTAGAGCTGTAAGTACCTACATCAAAAAAGAAGAAAAACTTCAAATGAACAATCTAACAACACATCTTAAGTAACTAGAAAAGCAAGAGCAAAGCAAACTCCAATATAGTAGAAGAAAAGAAATAATAAATATCAGAGATCAGAGCAGAGATAACTTAATTTGAAATGAATAAAACAATACAAAAGATCATTATAATGAAGTTTGTTTTTCAGAAAGATAAACAAAATTGACAAACCTGTAGACAGACTAAGAAAAAAAGAGAGAAGACTCATCTAGACAAAATCAGAGATGAACATGGAGACATTATGACTGGTATTACAGAAATTCAATGGATCATTAGTGGCTACTATGAGCAACATATATGCCAATAAATTAGAACATCTAGAAAAAAATGGAGAAATTCCTAGACAAACACAACCTACCCAGATTGAAATATGAAGAAATCCAAAACCTGAACAGACCAATAACAAGTAGTGAGCTCAAAGCTGTAATTAAAAAGTCTTCTATCACAGAAAAGCCCAGAATCTGAGTGCTTCACTGCTGAATTCTACCAAACATTGAGAGAACTAATATCAATCGTATTCAAACCATTCTGAAAAATAGAGGAGGGGGAAACTCATTATATGGGTACAGTATTACCTGGATACCAAAACCAGACAAAGACACAGCAATAAAAAGAAAACTATAGGCCATTATCACTGATGAATATTGATGCAAAAATCCTCAAGAAATAATAGCAAACAGAATTCAACAACACATTTAGAAGATCAGTCATCGTGACTAAATGGAATTTATCCCAGGGATGCAAGGATGGTTCAATATATGCAAATCAATTAATGTATACATCATATCAATGGTATGAAGGACAAAAACCATATGATCTTTTTAATTGATGCCAAAAAAGTATTTGATAAAATTCCACATCCCTTCATGATAAAAACCCCCAAAAAACTAGGGATAGATGAATATATCTCAACATAATAAAAGCTATATATGACAGACAGACCCATAGGTAGCATTGTACTGAATGGGAAAAATCGTAAAGCTTTTTTTATCTAAGATCTGGAACATGACAAGGATGCCTACTTTCAATGCTGTTATTCAACATAGTGCTGGAAGTCCTAGGTAGAGCAATCAGACAAGAGAAAGAATTCAAGAACATTCAAATTGTAAAGAAAGAGGTCAAATTATCTTTGCTGATAATATGATCTTATATTTGGAAAAACCTGATGACCTAACCAAAAAATAATTAGAACCGATAAACAATTCGGTAAAGTTGCAGGATACAAAAATCAACACATAAAAATCAGTAGCATTTCTATAAGTTAACCGTGAACAAATCTGAAAAAATCAAGAAAGTAATCCTACTTACAATAACTACAAATAAAATACCTAGGAATTAACCAAAGAAGTGAAAAATCTCTACAATGAAAACTATAAAACATTAATGCAAGAAATTAAAGAGGACACAAAAAAAGTGGAAAGATATTCCATGCTCATGGATTGGAAGAGTAAATATTGTTAAAATGTTCATACTATCCAAAGCAATTTACAGATTCAATACAATCCCTATCAAAATACCAATTACATTTTTCATAGAAGTAGAAAAAAAATCCTAAAACTGATATAGAACCACAAAAGACCTCAAAATAGACAAAGCTATCCTAAGCAAAAAGAACAAAATCGGAAGAATCACACTACCTGACTTTAAATTAGTAGTATAGAGCTTTAAATTATAGTACAGAGTTATAGTAACCAGAATGGCATGGTGCTGGCATAAAAACAGAATTGATCAATGGAACAGAATAGAGAACCCAGAGACAAATCCATACATCCACAGTGAACTCATTTTTGACAAAGGTTCTAAGAACATATACTGTGGAAAGGATAGTCTCTGCAATAAATGGTTCTAGGAAAACTGGATATTTATATACAAAAGAATGAAGCTAGACCCTTTCCTCTCTTCATATACAAAAATCAAAATGAATTAAAAACTTAAATCTAAGACTTCAAATGATGAAACCACTAAAAGAAAACATTGGAGAAAATATTCAGGGCATTGGACTGGGCAACCTTTTCTTCAGTAATCCCCTGTAAACACAGGGAACCAACCAAAGAAAACATGGGCAAATAGGATCAATTAAAGTTAAAACTTTCTGCTCAGCAAAGAAAGCAATCAACAAAGTGAAGGGCAACTCACAGAATGGCAAAAAATATTTGAAAACTATCTATCTGACAAGGGATTTATAAACAGAATATATAAACAACAACTCTACAGGAAAAAAAAGTGAATAATTCAGTCAAAAATGGGCAAAAGATTTAAACAGACATTTCTCAAAAGAAGACATACAAGTGGCAAACAGGTGTATGAAAATGTGTGCAACATCATTGATTATCAGAGAGATGAAAATCAAAACTACAATGAGATATCATCTCACCCCAGTTAAAATGGCTTTTATCAAAAAATCAGACAATAACAAATGCTGCCAAGGATATGGAGAAAAGGGACTCCTTGTACACTGCCGATGGGAATGTAAATGACGATGACCACTATGGAGAACAGTTTGAAGGTTCCTCAATGAATTGAAAATATAGCTACTGTAAGACCCAACAATCCCACTGTAGGTATATACCCACAAGAAAGGAAATAAGTATATCAAAGAGATATCTGAACTTCCATGTTTGTTGCAGCCTATTCACAATAACTATGATTTGGAAGCAACCTATGGATGAATGTATAAAGAAAATGTGGTAAATTCTCTCAATGGAGTTTAATTCAGCCGTAAAGAAAATGAGATGCTGTTATATGCAACAACTTGGATGGAAAAGGAAGTCATTATGTTAAGGGAAATAATCTAGGCACAGAAAGAAAAATAGCACATGTTCTGACTTATCTATGGAAGCTAAAAATTAAAACAATTAACTCATAGAGTTAGAGAATTGAAGAATGATTACCAGAGACTGGGAAGGGTATTTGGTGGGTGAGGATTGGGTGGGAATAGAGAATGGTTAATGGGTAGTAAAACATTAAATGAATGAATCAGACTTAGAATTTGCTAGAACAATGGTGACTAAAGTAAAAATTAATGTAACTGTACATTTAAAAACAACTAGAAGTGTATAGTTGAATTGTTTGTAACACAAAGGATAAATGTTTGAGGTGACGGATACCCCATTTAGCCTGATGTGATGACTATGCATTGCATGTCTGTATCAAAATATCTCATGTAACACACACATATATACACCTACTATGTACCCACGAAAATTTAAAAAAATAATAAAAATAAAGAGTATGTAGACCTGTTTAGTAAAGATGTTGCAATTTAAAAAACAATAGCCATTAGCCCTAAAGTAATTAAAGTTCTTCAGTCTTTAAATAGCCTCTCGATGAAGTGCATAAAATGAGAACATTCTCCATAAAAAACTAAAATGTTGCCTCTACTTTTGCTGCTTTGAGGATCCTGGAGCGGATAGCAGTTTCTCCCTAAAACATCCCATTTTCCATTTTGGACTCCAAATTCTCAAAATCATTTCTCAACATTTAGCCCACCTTATTTTTCTGTTTTACTCTTCAAGCTCATTATGATGTACATTAACTTCACTTCCTCATTTTATGTGGTGTTCTCCGGGCTTTACTAATTACCAATTCCTGTATGGAAAGGAGAATCTGGGCAAGTGTGAAAAAATCATTCCCCATTTGAAGGGAGGAGGAACAAAATATGAAATATTCAGGTACTATTAATTTTTACTTCTGTTGAAAACATCTTGAGTTTTAAACCTACACTTCCACTTGGCCAGGCATTTAAACTCATTGTATCTAGTATGGAATTCTTTATAGTCCCATAGATCTGCTCATATTCTAAATTCCTGGTGAGCCCCAGACACCATGGGTGAGCAGTCCCCACATCAGCTATGGTTTTGTGATCCCTGTTTTATCTCTGCTCCTAGTCCTGACCCCAGTCTCTTATCTGCCCCCAAGAGAAAGGTAGGTGTTTACCAAACTGATGAAAAAAACTAAGGGCTTTTGGAGTTGGGCTTCTAACAGACCAAAATTAATAAGAATAGCAGAATGAAAAGCTGTTAGGAGATGAAGATAATAATATTTGATTATATGCCATGAAATGATTGTATTTTCCCAAGTCTCTGCCTTTATTAGCATTCCATCCTTCCTGTGGTCTACCTAGCAGCGTTCCTGAGGGCCAATATCAGATATGCAATTATCACAGCTTTGCTTTCCCATTCACTTGAGCTTATCCTATTTTCCAGCAAAATTTGCTCTACTTCTTCTCCCTTGTGTTGGCCCCTTTGGAACTCTTCTGCTACCCTCATCAAATATGCTTGTCCCAAGGTATCAAGACTATTTTTCTCAGTCCTAGCTCTCTAGCACTGTAAGTCAGCCGCATTTCATGGCAAATCAAACCTGAAATCCTCAGAACCCCTCTGGTTACTAAGGGGAAGTCCTAGTCTCTCTCACAGCCATCTTAGCTCTTGAGATTCCAGCCCCATTTTGAGATCTGTTGCCCCTGATTCCGGCTTGCCCAGCTTAGGCAATTCTATATTCAAACCAAACAGGCTCCAAAGTAAACCATTATATTCCCCTTCCAAATTTCAAAAGCCTAATGGTTTTCCATATTGATTTTTAATCTTGAATAATGATACTAACACACATTTAATCAAACAAACTAGTGACTTTGATCTTTTTCTTTTCTTTCCTTTACAATCCACATTCAAAGTCACTTTTCTGCTTGCTGTCATAACAAATCTGCTTGAACCCACTCAGCCAGGCCTTTATTCCCATGTTTTCTTTGAAATTGTTCCTATAGCTTCCATATTTAGCAGCATGCCTGCATTCAAGGTTTTGAGAGTGCCATTAAGCTTTGCCATTCCCCACATACAAACTAGTATTTTTAAAATTTACTCTTTCCTGGGGGAGGGATACAGAGGCTTTCACTTGGTTTTCTCTATTGAAATAACTGTCATATCACAGACTTGTGAACCAGTGTTATAGTTCTCCTAATGAGAAAGCATTCCAATATACGTAGGGACCTGGGTTATGATCATCAGATGTTGTCCATGGATCCTGTAGACACGCTATGAACCACTCATTAACTACTGCTCAAAACTCCATTTACCACTAACCTCCATTTGTTCCCCACTGTAAAAGAGAGCTCTGGTAGCATTTTGCATCTCTGGAAATTAGTGTCGATTTAGACTCTGTGTTCAAAAGTCCCTGAAAGGTCCAAGTATTTCACTTTTCCTAGCATATGATTTGCTGAATAAATAGCTGTAGGACTCTTTGGTGGTAAAAAAAAAATTGGGGGAATTAACAATTTTTATGCTTGTTGTGGTCTTGCTGCAGTGTTCTTTTGTCATAGGGAACTAATGTTTCCTTTGGTCAGTGAGTTCAGGATCTGTCTGAGAACTGGCCATATCTAAAAGCTGGGCAAGGGATCATGACTCTTCACTAGGGCAATTACCTTTAGTCTCATAATCATCAACTCTGGATTTCTTTTGATGATATAAATCAAGCAAATTTTTGTTGAATTTCTAATCTTGCCTCTAGGACCAATATTCTATAAACTATCCCAAAAGTTATTTGTGTATCAGGGCTCCTGACTACCACTCTGACTTTGCTGTTAATTGTGATAATTGACTCACCTTGTTTACTGACTGTTCAGTGATACCATGTAGTTTCCATTATTCTGGGTCCCATCACCCTCATTACTATGAAGTAGCCCAGTCCTGCAATAGCATCTCCTACCATGAGTCCTGGCCTATTAATAACAACCACACTCAGCTTCTCAGTGAGGCTGGTGCCCCTTTCACCAGCATGTTCTTTGTCTATTGTGTTACATGGAGTGTCCTCCGGGTCCTTCAAAGGAGCCTAAATATCTGCTGGGTTTTCTAATCTAGCATGACCATTTTTCTGAGCCTTGGGAGCCTTTGCTCCGTGAACTGTCACCATAGTAGTTCTCACATTTCAACTCCATGAGCTGTGTCCATCACTTTTTCCAAGCTTTTAAGTGTCACTTTTGTGGCACATTTGCACTTTCTCTTGAGACTTTCACCATAGTGTTAAATTCTGTACCATGAGAATGTGCTCCTCCAGATAAACTCTCCCTTCAGTATCCAGAACACTTGGGGACCAGTTCCTTGTGGATTATCAGGCACCCCTCGCAGCCAGGTCCACATACAGTATCAAGCACCCTTAGGATCTAGTATTGCCCCACCCCCAGCAGGGTCCAGTCTATATAAAATATCCAGCCCTTGGCAATGCAGATTAGTCAAATTCCTATAGCCCCTTTCCTCCCTTAGCAGGTACAGCACATCTATGCCAGGGTTTGACAACTAAATATTAATTCTCAGCCAGGATGGTAGATGCTGAAAAAAAGGAGCATTGTATTATGTCACCTGCCTCATACGAAGTTTCTTTATAACCTTTAGTAAGGAGGAGTCACAATCTACTAAGAAAGGTGAGTGGCCTCCACTTCAGACCTAGTGGGTTCAGGGGATTTGCCACTGCACTCTCATAGATTTTCCAAGTTTTAATGTCTTACTATTTCCAGGATAGAATCCTGGCCTTAAAGTAAAAATTCTACCAGAGCTGAGAATCCTCCCTCCACTGAAGCTCTGCAACACTTTGGTTAAGTCCAGCACCTGATCTTCAGCTTTGTTTTGCCTCTGGCTTTAGAAAGTGAGGAACTTCAAATGCAACCTACAAGACGCCCTGACTTTTACAATAAGTCTTGAATTTATGGTTAATCATATTGAGTCTGTCTTTATTTCCCTAAAACATCCCATTTTCCATTTTGGACTCCAAATTCTCAAAATCATTTCTCAACATTTAGCTCACCTTATTTTTCTGTTTTACTCTTCAAGCTCATTATGATGTACATTAACTTCACTTCCTCATTTTATGTGGTGTTCTCTGGGCTTTACTAGTTACCAATTCCTGTATGGAAAGGAGAATCTGGGCAAGTGTGAAAAAATCATTCCCCATTTGAAGGGAGGAGGAGCAAAATATGAAATATTCAGGTACTATTAATTTTTACTTCTATAAAATCAATAAACATAATCCATCACATAAGCAGAACCAAAGACAAGAACCACATGATTATCTCAATAGATGCAGAAAAGGCTTTCGACAAAATTCAACAGCCCTTCATGCTAAAACTCTCAATTAACTAGGTATTGATGGAACGTATCTCAAAATAATAAGAGCTATTTATGACAAACCCACAGCCA
>NW_012115344.1:1547463-1597699 GCF_000951035.1 Colobus angolensis palliatus | reverse complement strand
ATATGTAACAAACCTGCACGTTATGCACATGTACCCTAGAACTTAAAGTATAATAAAAAATAAATAAATAAAGAAAGAAAGAAAGAAAGAAAGAAGAAAGAAGATACCATAAAAATTTAAAAAAAATCATTAAACCCTAACTATACTCCCCTTTAATTATCTTTCAAATTTGTATATATTTTCTATTTCTACTGTTGCCTTAGCACATATCCCATCATGTATTGACAATTAATGCCAGAATTTTCTAACTAGTCTCCTTCTTTAGCTACTTTCTAACAAAACCATTTAATGTAAAAGTCATCTGTTAATCCTACAATATTGATCTTGTTAAAAGCATTCTGTGGCTTCCAATTACCTATAAGATGAAAGTGTGTGTGGTGTGAGATACAAAGCACTTTACAATTTGGTCTTGGGTTGGCTCACCTGAATGCTCTCCTGTTATTCTTCCCCCACATTACTACCCTGTGAAATAAACATCAGGTAGTGTATGAGCCTTAGAAACTCTTATATTATTAAGAGTTATTGAGTATGTTGTTTCTTTTCTCTGTTATATCCTTCTCATTCTTCTCCATCTGGTAAATTTCAGTTATTCTTTATGATCAAGTTTATGTCATATTCTGATACGGTTTGGCTCTGTGTCTCCACTCAAATCTCACCTTGAATTGGAATCCCCACACGTCAAGAAAGGGTCCTAGTGTAAGGTGATTGGATTATTGGGGCAGTTTCCTCCATGCTGTTCTCATGATAGTGAGTGAATTCTCCTGAGACCTGATGGTTTAAAAGTGTTTGGCAGTTTTGGCCTGACTTTCTCTCTCTTCTGTCACCATGTAAGATGTGCGGTGTTTCCCCTTTACCTTCTGCCATCAATGTGAGTTTCCTGAGGTCTCCCCAGCCATGTGGAACTGAGTCAATTAAACATCTTTTGTTTATAATTACCCAGTCTCAGGTAGTATCTTTATAGCGATATGAAAATGACTAATACATCCTTTGTGTATGTTTTCTAACTCTTTGGGGCAGAATTAATGGCTCCTTTCTCAGTGTTCTAATAACATTTAGGACATAACTCCACTATAAGAGGCTATTCTAATTGCTTACTTTATATTTCTTTCTTTGCCCTGTTCTCTCTCACTAAAGTGGTGATAGCCCTCATGATGTGTAACCTACCTTTCTCTCATGCCTAGAACAGACTAAATGTTTGTTAAATGAATGAGTGAATGAGTCAATGACTATTGATTAAGGGTCAAGTATGTGCTTCTAGTAAGCTAAATGTTTTGCCTGAAATAGAGGATAAAAGGCAGATACCTACCTTACAGAGCCCATGTTATTGGGATGAGTATTATTATGAGTTGAGAAAATTAAAGCAGAAAGCCTTTAATGGCTGGCAGCTTAGGGAATAGACTCAAAGACTAATACTTAGTTGACAGAATCATGACTGGCCCGAGAAAGTTTCTCTGTGGATTAATTTGTTATTTTTATGAAATAAGGCTGTAAGGATCATAGCTGAACTATCTTCTATTCATTTTTTCCTATTATGCCTTTCCACTGTGTTCTGCCATGGCACGTACTTAACCCAGTTACAACAGAACACTGTATTCTCACATGACAAAAGTGATTATCCTTTCAGTTGCCTCTGAGATAATTATAACAGTGACTGGAGCAGATGTTGTTTAAATTATTTTTGTGCATAATATTTTCCCTGATGGTCTTTTGAAACTAAAATACAGACATTTCATATTAGAGCATGATAGCTGAGATGATTGTTCACCTCTAAATCCAATGGCTCACAATTTACATGCCCTGATGAAATATTTAATGCATAGCTCCAAATTCATCCTCCTGGGGTGTAAATTGGTGACATTACAGAGGGTTAGTCCAAACAGAATAGGATACCAGTTGTTAGCTAACACTAAGGAAAGTTACAGGGAATAGTCAGATTGTGGAAGGAGAATATGAGGTTGAGGTAGGATTGGTATGTGGTTGTATTTTATGCATGACTTCAGATATTGCTATATAGATATAGAATTTAGTTGGGGTTTCCAGTAGAGGAAAACAAAAGAAAAATAAAGAAAGAAGACGTGTGAGAATGAAATGCCTTTTTTCCGATACAACTTTCATGTTTCAGGGAGGAAGGAAGCCTGCACATTACTTGCATATAGATTTGGTTTACGTGAGCTCAACAACAAAGTTCTGCCTGAACTCACACAGAGAGTGTCTGTGTGAAGATGTCATACGAGCCAACTTTGCTGTATCATTTTCCTAGTAAAAGGCAAGTCTAAGCTTGTTAATAATTAAAAGATAACAAAAGCTAGAATGATACATGATTAGATGTGGTAATGTTTTTTAAGAATGCCATTTTAAATTGTGTATAATAATTGTTGGAGTTATGTTTTGAAATAATGCTTTGTTTGCATCTTCTTATTCAGCTTCCCCCAACTTCTTACTAAAGTGGAAAAATTTACACCATACCCTAAAACTAAGGCTATCATTAAAATCTCTGAGAAATTTTCTATGAAAAACAAAGCCAATTCATCAGGATAAAGGAAAGCATGACATTTATGCTTCTCCCATAGTTACCTTGTGATTCTGTGACCCAGGATCTTTCTTGACCCAGAACACAAGGATATCTGTCTTCTTCTCCAAGGGTACTATTAATCCTTTATATTTCTACATTCATTTGGATTTTGTACCTTTATGAAGTCCTTGAAGAAAGAAATGTATGCTGGGGACATAGTTTTAATGTGCTCCAGTCTTTCAGAGGATCAGGGAGTGTGAAGAGAGGATTCTTAATATGAAAAATAAACTAAATTGATGCCTACTAAACATAATAATTCAGTAGTCATATATAACTCCAACTCTCCCTCCAGATCTAGATCAAGGGAGATTCAGCTGTCTCCGATGGAGAAGTGTGCTATAATAAAAAATTAATTTAGTATTTGTCCCTTGTTCCTGGAAGAGAAACTAAATCCTTGGAACTCCCAGAATTATGGAGTTCTTTTTCATTTGTAGTAGGCCCTGATAGTTAATGCTAATGAGGTGACTCCTGATGGACCCTAGATAGCTTATGCTAGCGAGATGGCTCAGAATAGGGGTTGGCCATCCCAGGAAGACCAATTGTGTGATTAGAGGAGTTGAAGATGTTGAGCCATTTGATATCAGCTGACCTTCAAACCTTCAGGGAAGGCATGAAGACTAGAGATTAAATCCAATCACATGGACTGTGATTCAAACAATCATGTCTATGTAATGAAACCCTGATAAAAACTCTGGACACTGAAGTTCAATGGAGTATACATTTATATTCTGGTAGGGTGTCAAGTCCTGACTTACTGGGAGAGTGTATGGAAGTTCCTTATCAGATATCACTCTATGTGTATCCCTTATAATAAAATGTATTCATGAATATAGCACTTTCCTGAGTTCTATGAGTCATTCTAGTGAACTACCAAAACTGAGGAGGTTAAGGGAACCCCTGAATGTATAGACACACAGTAGTATGGGTGGTATGAGGACCCCAAAATTGTGGGTGGTATCTGAAGTAGTCTTGTGGATGACTGAGTCTTTAACTGTGAATTCCAATGCTAACTCAAGGTGGTTAACCTTAGAATTACATTTCAGTACACCCAGTTGGGGGTTAAACAAAATAGCAGGTCAAAAGAACCAAGAGACATCCACACTTCTTGATTATTGGCAAAAAAGAAGGCTTTGTAGAAGACCCACTGTCCTACAAACATCTTCCAGGACAGGACAGATCTCCAACTACCAATATGTGCATTTATTTACCTCACAGCTTTCACCTATGGTGGGATAATTCTCAAGTATGTAATGTGCACTGTCCTAGAGTTTTCCCATAGATTTACCTACAGTGTTAGCTGGTCCAACAATATATCCTTTATATGTTGTCTTCCTTTACCTTTATCATTCCGTCTCTTCTATTGGTGTTTCCTATACCTTCTAAATAAACTACAAGGCTTAGAATATTTTCCCCCAGAATCTGCTTCTGGGAGAATCAAAACTAGAGAAACTTTTGGACTGAGGGTGAGTGAGAGGGAAAAATAACACAGGGCTCACTAAAAAAAATGATTATGTTACATTGGAATGGAAACAATATCATAAACAGGGAATGAATGAGCATAATTATGAAAAATTATGAAAAATGTTTTACTATGGAAACCTAAAGAGAAGTTTGAAAACTGCTTGACAGTGTCAATACAAAAAAAGCTATGTAACATGAATAGGCAACCATAGAAGGTACCAAATCATGAAAGCAAAGACAAAATGTAAAGGGAGTTCAATGAAATAAGAATAGATACCATATTTAATAAAAATCCTGTAGCAGAAAACTAAGTGATTTAGAGCTCAAACTTAAAAAGATTATTTGGAAGACAGAAAAAAATGATAGAGAAAAGTAATGTGAGATGAACTTTAAAAGTTAGATATGATAACTCTCAAATATTTGTGTTAGCTTTGATATCTCTTGACTTTTTAGCAACCAGCCATTTGACTTTCACAGGGGATCTCCAAATTCTGAATTCATCAGTTTTCTTTCTGTGTTGCCTGTTTAAAGTTGGCTAGAAATAGAAACCAATTATCTTTAACATTTCTGTTATCTTCCAACACCCTACTCTAGGCTTCAACAATGAAGCAATCTAAGTTCTTCTGAGCCTATTGCTAACTATCTTTCAAATGTGTCCAGTTTTGCTTATGTCCACAGCCCCTAATCTAACTAATCCAGCCCTCTATCTCCTCATGCCTGGACCATTGCAAACTTCTAATAAATTTACTGATACCAACCTTTTTATCCTCTAGTCTAAACTCTACACTGTAGCCAGGTGACTTTCCCAAAATATAGTTATGATTTCAGTGCTTAGGAGCATTGTTGACTTCCATTGTCTTTGAGATTATACCTGCCATGCATAACTTGAAATGACCCTAAGTGACCTAGTCACTATCCTGCTCTTATCTTCATTAGTAGAGTTTCCTATAACATGAATCTCTATAATTCCTCAAATATGTTACACATTGTGTTGTTTACTGCCAAAGCCTTTTGGCATGCTGTTTTCTCTGCCTGGAACACTTTTCTTGCCTCTTTTACCTGAATAATTTTTACCTAATGCTATCTTTGACTCACTGACCTAGTTTGAGCCCTCCTGATTTATTGTTTCCTAGTACTCTCTCAATACTCTAGTATATCACATTTTATTGGAATGATGTCTTTAATTATCTGTCATTCTTTCTGTTTCTTAAGTTGGGAAAAAAGACCAAGTATATTTTTCTCATCACTATGTTCTGTATGCCTGGGATGATTCCTGGTACTATTCACTTAGTAAATATTTATTGAATGAACTATTGAGTGAGTGAAGGAAGGAATGAATGAGTAATATTAGAGCTTTAGCTTAGAGAAGTTTCCTATTTCTAAAGGGATAACATTATTAGAATAGAAACTAAAATCAAAGACAAAATTTCCTGTGATAGGGAAAGAAAATCAGTGCATGCTGATATACAAGATAATATGAAATGTCAAATGACATCTTTCCTGTTGTCTAAAAATTAGATAATGACGCTTTCAGCTTAGAAAAATAGCTGCTAAGCTGAGAGCAATACCAGCTCTTGGAGGCTAGCCACTACCAACAAGGCTTAATGAAGGATCTATTTTACATATTCAACAGCCACTCTGTAAAACTTTGGGGCTGCATAAATTGTCCTCTACCTTACCACTTTCCTGCAAGGACAAAGTCACAAAATTGGGCTAATGTTGCTGGAAACCTTGAAAAAGAGACATGGAAGAAATGGCAAAGTTGAGGAATGAGTGCAGTGGGGTAGGGCATTCCCATTCTTTGGTATTGCAATCTGTGAGTCAGATAAACAATGCACAGAGTGGTTAGGATTCCTTGTAATTCCTAGAGAAGGCTGTCTTCTAAATGACAGAATCCTAGCAGCAAGAACTGGTGAAATGCCTGTGGTATTGAATTGAGGTACATCAGGAGAAGTCAAGCCTGAACTGAATCTTCGTCACCATATAACTGGGTATAGAAATATTTTACACCTTGGGGTGAATCTGGGGCAATAGAATAGCTAGGATAATGTAGCACATGGGCCAGTCACCTATAGCCAAAGGAACCCTAGTCAGAGGATTTGGGGCAAGAAAGTTCTCCCAGAGAGCATAAGTGACTTGATGCTGGGAATGAACGCTCAAATACTAAGTGCTGAGTGTGACTATCGAGGTGTACTAGCATCTGGATATCTACTTTAGCAACTAGATACAGACCATTGCCCTGCCTGTCATAGACAAGAAAACCATGTAAAGTCTGGAAGTGCTGATGCTTCATACTTACAAGTTAGTGTACAACCCAAGAATGGTATCAACCTGAATCTCTACCTTCACATATATTGGATTCCTGTGTTCATTTGGGACAGATGTGCCTTTCAGTTACATTCGCACTAGGTATAAACTGTCTTCTCTGGATAATGGATGTTTTTTCACAAATTTGAAATAATTAATATAGAAAAATTTGGATTCAGAAGACTTTCATCAATCACAAGAAAATTTCATACTATATTTGTCAATGAAATAAGGATTATTAAACACTTTAGTACTTAAAATTTTGAAAAAAAATTGAATGATGTCAGTCTTTTAACATGTACTTGTAAAGTCAAAAATTGTTGATGAAATTGCAAAAGTTTTTCATTAAAAAGTTAGGTCAAGACTGCACATAGCCATATCAACCATAAAAGCTATTTAAAATTCAACCATCTGATACCACCAGAAAATCACTCTAAATATAAGGCCACATAGGTGAAAAGTAAAAGGACTGAAAGAAAGGCAGCAGCTTGAAACCATGTTATTATCATATATGTATATATGCCATAATGTTAACATTAAACAGAAAGAAAGCTGGAGTAGTTATAACAATATTACAAAGTGTAGATTTCAGATCAAAGAGTATTATCATGGCTTAAAAATGTTATTTCCTAATGATAAAGCAATTAATTTGTCAAAAGAAAATAACACTTCTAAACATGTATGCATGCAGTAACAGGGCTTCAAAATACATGAAGAAAATTATAGGAGTGCAAGAAAAAATGGACAAATCCATAATTGTAGTTAAATACTTTAATAGTCTTTTCCTAATAATTTATAGAGAGGTAGAGAATCAGTAATGACATAAAATACTTGAATGATACTGCCAAATAACTAATCTAAGTGACATTTATAGGATACTTGTTTCAGGTGTTCTCCTGCCATGGGTGTGTGAACTGAGCGCCTATGCTTCGCAAGCCAAACCAGGAAGGGTGTGGCCTGAGAGCCTAGGTTTCTGTCTCAGGTGGAAAGTCTTGTGGCTTGGGGCAGTTATGTATTCTGAGCACAGACTGCCTAGGATCCAGCTGGCTATTGCATCTTTCTGCCAGTAGAAGTCTGAGGGTGTGAGACATGCCATGTCAAGGGCATGGGACCTGGGTGGGTCTCACTGCCTCCAGCTGCCCCTCTCTCTGTGCATGACTCTATTGTGCAGCAGAGGTGGTTCTACTTCTACCTGGTACATTACCCCAGCAGCCACCGTCAGATCCTTTGCTTGCACACACACTTGGGAAGCCAGAGTGCGAACTTGCCTGACCCAACTTCCACTCAACTTTGCTCCTTGACCCCTCTTAGTAACAGAACACATGTAGGCATTTTTGGGAGTTTCATGGCCCCACCTATTGCCTGGGACAGCTGAGTACTTCCTTTGGGTAACATAGGACAAGAGTAAATTCTATGGCCACCTCTGCAGCTGAATCTTTGCTGCAAGTGCCACCTTTTGGTCAGAGGTCAATCAGCATAGCCCATTACAACATTTGCTTGCACAAAAGCACAGTGCTTGGGAAGGAGAAAACGTGTGCGTGACCTCTGCTAACACCATTGCCCACACCACCCCAGCTACTCAGGAGTGTCCAATACATTATTACTATTATTGGCAATTGAGAAAGTTACCACTCTAAGGCTACTTATAACCCAGGAAATCTTACAAAGTCCATGCCACTCCTCTGTGACCCACATGTTGGGTATTGCTGGACAGGTCAGCCTGGTCCAGCAGCACCCAACATTGCACCCATCTGGAGCTAAGATTGGACCCTAAGCCACTAGACATCCTGCAGACCAGTCCATAGCCTGAGGCATTCAAGAGCTTCTCCAGATGGCTGACTAGAGATTTCAGGGACCAGTTCTCCTCAAAAGGAAGAAGCAAAATTGCAGGGGAAAAATCATAGCCCAGAGAGGGTGTTAAGAGGAGAGTACTAGAGCCTATTGGAGAGTTCACTGGAAGAATCTATGGCATACAAAAAAGAAAGAAACAAGAAACTAACAGAGATTAAACCCTGTGAGACTTGGGAGTCTGTGGAAAGGGCAGGTGGGAGTGCTTTCAACCTCTCTAGTTCTTCTGGCAGACTGCAGTATCTGAACTCAAAGAGAGCTTCTTTGCCTTCATGGTTCCACTGAAATGGACTGTGATTGTGGAACTTCTCTAGTGCATTACACTGGCCTACCACCTCATTTAGGATCCCTTCCTTTTTGCCCTGAACTCAACATGTAGTAGTAAACACCATACTAAGTGCATACTTGTTGTCAGACATTTTTCCACTCACAGACTTTTAATCCTCAGGTCTTCACATAACGATCCCTTGGAAATGTTCCCTGGAACCAGCCTGGATTACAGCAGCCCCACAGTGGCTAAACCTAGAGGAGTAGCAAGACTCACATTAGTTTGGCCTTCAGGGATTGCCATTTTCAGGGTAAGAGAGACTGTACTAACCAAGGGAGCATGCTGTGGGACAAAATAAACCAAAAGGAAGCTTTTCTATGTACCAGAACTTCCTGTTCATGGGCAGGGAATGGCTGTCCCTCTTTCAGCAGAGGCACAGATACAGTGCTGGGCTCTATGGAGTTCTGCTTCAGCAGTTGAACAACACCAGTGATCATGAAAGGATATGAAGAAGGGGACTTCTCCTTTCCCTTGCCCACCCTGCAGTCACAGGTTGGACTTCTCCCATGGGAGCTTGGCATGAGGGCACTTGTAGACAGCCTTTCTGGAGCATTTTGGGGTGATTGTGTCTCCATGGGAGACTTGCACAAGTGGTAGAGTCCTCCTTCGTCTCTACACAGAACATCAGCATTCCTGAAGATGGGCAGAGATGCCTGTCGGATGTGAATATCTGAAACATCAGGACCAGGGCATGACTGGGCGATGGATTGCTTTCCTGCTGGCCTGGTAGTAGAGCTGAGGCAGCTGCATTCCTTCTCCCTGTGAAGACCTCAGTGAATTTCACTGGGAACTCTTCAAACTTCCTCCACTGGGGCCTGGACTTATACCTACCACTGGGGTATTGCATATATGCAACTGCTTCCAGGATATTGCATATACACACCTGCTTCAGACACAGCTGGTTTTTACTCATGAGCAACTAATATTGGCCTGAAGGCTGAACTGTTCAACCCAGTGGAAAAAATACTGGAAGAGACAAGTGCATATACCACTGGGAATGAGGTAAGCTTCATGAGACCTCTGCCATGCCAGCCCCACAGGAGATAGTGAAACTGCTCCTACACCCAATATACTGCTACTGCAAGCAGCATCTGAGGAAGACATTACACGAAGATTATCTATAACCGAATAAAGAGTCTACTCATATGAGAAGCAACCAGAAAAATAATTGTGGCAACATGCAAAAAAAAAAAAACAAAATCTTACAACACCCCTAAAGGATCACACTAACTTTCTAGCAATGGATCTAACCAAAATGAAATCTTTGAAATATCAAATAAAAAATTCAAAATATTTATTATAAATATTTTGCTCCATGAAATACAAAGGAAAGTTCAAAATGAACATAAAGAAATTAAAAAGAAAAACAATTTGGGTTGCTGCCAAAATGGCTGAATAGAAACAGCTATGGTCTGCAGCTCCCAATGAGATTGACACAGAAGATGGGTGATTTCTGCATTTCCAATTGAGAGTTCATCTCATGGGGACTGGTTGGAGAGTGGATGCAGCCCACAGAGGGCGAGCTGAAGTAGGGCAGGACATCACCTCACCCATGGTGCACAAGGGGTCAGGGAATTTCCCTTTCCTAGCCAAAGGAAGCTGTGACAGACTGCATCTGGAGAAATGGTTCACTGCTCACCAAATACTGCACTATTCCCACAGTCTTAGCAACTGGCAGACCAAGAGATACCCTCCTGTGCCTGGTTCTGCAGGTCCCACACCCGCAGAGCCTTGCTCACTGCTAGCACAGCTGTCTGAGATCAACCTGCTATGCTGCAGCTGAATGGGGGCGGGGTGTCTGCCATTGCTGAGGCTTGAGCAGCTCACAGTGTAAACAAAGAGACCTAGAAGCACAAACTGGGTGGAGCCCACCACAACTCAGCAAGGCCTACTGCTTCTATAGATTCCACCTCTGGGGTCAGGGCATAGTAGAACAAAAAGCAGCAGACAGCTTCTGCAGACTTAAACTTACCAGTCTGACAGCTCTGAAGAGAGCAGTGGTTCTCTCAGTATGATGTTTGAGTTGCAAGAACAGACAGACCACCTCCATAAGCAGGTCCCTGACCCCCCGTGTTGCCTGAATTGGAAACTCCTCCCAGTAGGGGCTGACACACACCTCAAACAGGCAGGTGCCCCTCTGGGATGAAGCTTCCAGAAGAAAGATTAGGAAGTAATAATATTTGCTGTTCTGCAGCCTCCACTGGTGATACCCAGTCAAATAGGGTCTGGAGTGGACCTCCAGCAAATTCCAACAGATCTGCAGCTGAGGGATCTGACTGTTAGAAGGAAAACTAACAAGCAAAAAGGAATAGCATCAACATCAACAAAAAGGACATCCACACCAAAACCCCATCTGTAGGTCACCAACATCAAAAACCAAAGGTAGATAAAACCACAAAGATGGGCAGTATTGTGGGAATCCATTCCCAATATTTTAATGTAGGTTCTTTCTATTTTCCTTAAGAGTTGGCCAGTCTGAGAAATAACGAGAAAGAGTACAAAGAGAGGAATTTTACAGCTGGGCCTCTGGGCGTGACATCACATATCGGTAGGACCATGATGCCCACCTGAGCCACAAAACCAGCAAGTTTTTATTAGGGATTTCAAAAAGGGAGGGAATGTATGAACAGGGAGTAGGTCACAAAGATCACATGCTTCAAAGGGCAAAAGGCAGAGCAAAGATCACATGCTTCTGAGGAAACAGGGCAAAGACAAAAAGCAAAGATCAGAAGACAATGGGCAAAATTAGAATTACTGATGAGGGTCTACATTCTGCTGCATACGTATTGTCTTGATAAATATCTTAAACAACAGAAAATAGGGTTCGAGAGCAGAGAACTGATCTGACCTCAGATTTACCAGGATGGGGTTTTTCCTCACCCTAGTGAGCCTGAGGGTACTGAAGGAGACCAGGGCATATTTCAGTCCTTATCTCAACTGCATAAGACAGACACTCCCAGAGTGACTGTTTATAGACCACCTCCCAGGAATGCATTCCTTCCCCAGGGTATTAGTTATTAATATTCCTTGCTGGGAAAAGAATTCAGTGATATCTCTCCTACTTGCACATCTGTTTATAGGCTCTCAGCAAGAAGAAAAATATGGCTATATTCTGCCTGACCCTGCAGGCAGTCAGACCTTATGGTTGTCTTCCCTTGTTGCCTGAAAATCGCTGTTATTCTGTTCTTTTTCAAGGTGCACTGATTTCATATTGTTCAAACACACATGTTTTACAATCAATTTGTACAACAGCGGTCCTGAGGTGATGTACATTCTAAGCTTATGAAGATAATGGATTAAGAGCTTAAAGTAAAGACAGGCATAAGAAATTATAAGAATATTATTTAAGAACTGATAAATGTCCATGAAATCTTCACAATTTATATTCAGAGGTTGCAGTAAAGACAGGTGTAAGAAATTACGAAAGTATTAATTTTGAGAACTGATAAATGTCCATGAAATCTTCACAATTTATGTTCCTCTACCGTGGCTTCAGCCGGTCCCTCCATTCAGGGTCCCTGACTTCCTGCAACAGGGAGAAACCAGAACAGAAAAGCTGAAAATTCCAATAAACAGGGTACCTCTTCTCTTCCAAAGGATTGCAGCTCTTTGCTAGTAGGAGAACAAGACAGGACAAAGAATGAGTTTGATGAGTTGACAGAGTAGGCTTCAGAAGGTCAAAAATAACAAACTTCTCCAAGCTAAAGGAGCATGTTCTAACCCATGGCAAAGAAGCTAAAAACCTTGAAAAAAGGTTAGACAAATGGCTAACTAGAATAAACAGTGTGGAGAAGATCTTAAATGACCTGATGGAGCTGTAAACCATGGCACAAGAACTTCGTGATGAATGCACAAGCTTCAATAGCTGATTCAATCATGTGGAAGAAAGGATATCAGTGATTGAAAATAAAATCAATGAAATAAAGTGAGAAGATAAGATTAGAGAAAAAGAGTGAAAAGAAATGAGCAAAGCCTCCAAGAAATATGGTACTATGTGAAAATACCAAATATACATTTAATTGTTGTACCGGAAAGTGACAAGGATAATGGAACCAAGTTAGAAAACACTCTTCAGGATATTATCCTGGAAAACTTCCCTAACCTAGCAAGGCAGGCCAACATTCAAATTCGAGAAATACAGAGAACACCACAAAGATACTCCTTGAGAACAGCAACACCAAGACATATAATTTTTAGATTCACCAAGGTTGAAATGAAGGAAAAAATGTTAACAGCAACCAGAGAGAAAGGTCAGGTTACCCACAAAGGGAAGCCCATAAGACTAACAGCAGATCTCCTGGCAGAAACCCTACAAGCCAGAAGAGAGTGGGGGCCATATTCAACGTTCTTAAAGAAAATAATTTTCAAGCCAGAATCTCATATCCAGCCAAATTAAGCTTCATAAGTGAAGGAGAAATAAAATCCTTTACAAACAAGCAAATGCTGAGAGATTTTGTCAACACCAGGCCTGCCTTACAAGAGCTCCTGAAGGAAGCACTAAACATGGAAAGGAACAACCAGTACCAGCCACTGCAAAAACATTCCAAATGTTAAAAGACCATCGACGCTATAAAGAAACTGCACCAATTAATGGGCAAAATAACCAGCTAACATCATAATAACATGATCAAATTCAAACATAACTATATTAACCTTAAATGTAAATGGGCTAAATGCCCCCATTGAAAGACACAGACTGGCAAATTGGATAAAGAGTCAAAACTCATCAGGGTTCTGTATTCTGGAGACCCATCTCATGTGCAAAGACACACATAGGCTCAAAATAAAGGAATGGAGGACGATCTACCAAGCAAATGGAAAACAAAAAACAGCAGGGGTTGCAATTCTAGTCTCTGATAAAACAGACTTTAAACCAACAAAGATCAAAAGAGACAAAGACGGCTAGTACATAATGGTAAAGGGATCAATTCAACAAGAAGACCTAAACATTGTAAATATACATGCACCCAATATAGGAGCACCCAGATTCATAAAACAAGTACTTAGAGAACTACAAAGAGACTTAGACTCCCACACAATAATAATGGGAGACTTAAACACCCCACTGCCAATATTAGACAGATCAATGAGACAGAAGGTTAACAAGGATATCCAGGAGTTGAACTCAGCTCTGGACCAAGTGGACCTAATAGACATCTACAGAACTCTCGACTCAAAATCAACAGAATATACATTCTTCTCTGCACCACATTGCACTTCTAAAATTGACCATATAATTGGAAGGAAAACACTCCTCAACTAATGTAAAAGAGCAGAAATCCCAACAAACTGTCTCTCCCACCAAAGTGCAATCAAATTAGAACTCAGGATTAAGAAACTCACTCAAAACCATACAACTACATGGAAACTGAACAATCTGCTTCTGAATGACTACTGGGTAAGTAACAAAATGAAGGCAGAAATAAAGATGTTCTTTGAAACCAAAGAGAACAAAGATACAATGTACCAGAATCTCTGGGACACACTTAGAGCAGTGTGTAGAGGGAAATTTATAGCACTAAATGCCCACAAGAGAGGAAGGAAAGATCTAAAATTGACACCCTAACATCACAATTAAAAGAACTAGAGAAGCAAGAGCAAACACATTCAAAAGCTAGCAGAAAGCAAGAAATAACTAAGATCAGAGCAGAACTGAAGGAGATACTGACACAAAAACCCCTTCAAAAAATCAGTGAATCCATGAGCTAGATTTTTTTAGAAAGATCAACAAAATAGACTGCTAGCAAGATTAATGAAGAAAAGAGAGAAGAATCAAATAGACACAATAAAAAATGATAAAGGGATATCACCACCAACCCCACAGAAATACAAACTACCATCAGCGAATACTATAAACACCTCTATGCAAATACACTAGAAAATCTAGAAGAAGTGGATAAATCCTTGGACACATATACCATCCCAAGCCTAAACCAGGAAGAAGTTGAATCTCTGAATATACCAATAACAGGGTCTGAAATTGAGGCCATAATTAATAGCCTACCAACCAAAAAAAGTCCAGGACCAGACAGATTCACAGCTGAATTCTACCAGAGGTACAAAGAGCAGCTGGTACCGTTCCTTCTGAAACTATTTCAATCAATAGAAAAAGAGAGAATCAGGCTGGACGCAGTGGCTCAAGCCTGTAATCCCAGCACTTTGGGAGGCCAAGACGGGCAGATCACGAGGTCAGGAGATCGAGACCATCCTGGCTAACACGGTGAAACCTCGTCTCTACTAAAAACTACAAAAAACTAGCCGGGTGAGGTGGCGGTGCCTGTAGTCCCAGCTACCCAGGAGGCTGAGGCAGGAGAATGGCGTAAACCCGGGAGGCGGAGCTTGCAGTGAGCTGAGATCCAGCCACTGCACTCCAGTCCGGGCGACAGAGCGAGACTCCGCCTCAAAAAAAAAAAAAAAAAAAAGGAAAATCTGGAAGAAATTGATAAATTCCTAGAAATATACATCCTCCCTTCCTTGAATCATAAAGAAATAGAAATCCTAAACAGGCCAATACTTAGTGGTGAGACTGAATCAGTAATAAACAAATCTTCCAACAACATAAAAATGCCCAGGACCATATGGATTCACAGCTGAATTCTATCAAAGAAGAACTGGTGCCAATCTTCTTGAAATGATTCAAAAAGATTGGGAAGGAATGCTCCCCAATTCATGTTATAAAGCCAGTATCACCTTAATACATAAGCCATGAAAGGGCACAATGACAACACAAATACTTACAGGTTAATATTCCTGATGAACAGATAAATGTAGATGTGAAAATCCTTGACAAGATGCTAGAAACTGAATCCAACGACACATCAAAAAATATAATTCACCACAATCAAGTGAATTTCTTTCTAAGGATGCAAGAATGATTTAACATATACAAATCAGTAAATGTGATTTGACACATAAACAAAATTTAAAATAAAAACCATATGATCATTTCAATAGATGAAGAAAAAGCACTTGCTAAAATCTTTTAGCAGCCCTTCATAACAAAACCCTAAACAAACTAGACATAGAAAGAACATACCTCAAAATAATAAAGTCATATATGACAAACACATAGCCAAGATCATACTTTATGGGGGAAAACTTTAAAGCATTTCTCCTCAGAACTGGAACTAACAAGGATGCTCAATTTTATGACTTCTTTTCAACATAACACTGGAAGTCCTAGCCAGGGCAATCAGGCAAGGGAAAGAAATGAGGGACATCCACATTGGAAAAGGAAGTCAAACAATCTCTGTTTGCTGCTGATACAATCGTACACTTAGAAAACCCTAAAGACTCCTCCAAAAGACTCCTAGATTCTATAAATGAATTCAATAAGATCTCAGGTTATAAAATCAACATATGCAAATTAGTAGCACTGCTATGCAATGATATTCCCCAAGCTGAGAAGCAAATAAAAAACTCAACCCCATTTACAATAGCTGCACACAAAATAAAATACCTAGGAATACATACGACCAAGGAGATAAAAGATATCTACAAAGGGAACTAAAAAACACTGATGAAAGAAATCATAGATGACACAAACAAATGGAAAAAACATCCCATCCTCATGTATAGAATGAATCAATATTGTGAAAATGACCATACCACCCAAAGCAATCTACAGATTAAATGCAAATCCTGTCAAAATACTAATGTCAATTCTCACAAAATTGGTATAAGCAATATTAAAATTCATATGGAACTAAAAAATGATCCAAATAGTTGAAGCTCTCCTAAGTAAAAAGAACAAATCTGGAGGCATCATATCACCTGACTTCAAATTATACTACAAGGCTATTGTAGTATACCAGTACACAGTGGTACTGGTATAAAAGTAGACATGTAGACCAATGGAACTGAAAAAAAAAACTCAGAAACAAAGCCAAATATTTATAACCAATAGTTATTTGACAAAGCATACAAAACCATATACTAGGTAAAGGACACTCTGTTCAATAAATAGTGCTTGGAAAATTGGACAGTCATATTCAGAAGAGTAAAAGTTGTTTTCTCTCTCTCACCACATACAAAAATTAACTCCAGAGGGATTAAATATTTGAACGTAAGACCTGAAATTTTAAATATGTAGAAGAAGGCCTAGGAATAACACTTCTGGACATTGGCATAGGCAAAGAATTTACAACCAAATGCAACAAACCCCAAAAGCAAATGCAACAAAAACAAAATAAAAAGCTTTTGCACAGCAAAAGAAATAATCAACAAAGTAAATAGATAACCTGCAGAATGAAAAAAAATTTACAAAGTATACATCTAACAAAGGACAAATATCTAGACTCTACAAGGAATTTAAACAAATCAGCAAAGATAAAAGCTATTGAAATAAAGAAAAAAAAAACCCAGTTCAACAATAGCAGAATACAATTTCTTTTCAAGTGCATGTGGAATATTTATTAAGATAGAATATGGTATGAATTATTAAACAAATCTCAATACATTGAAAATAATCCAAGTTATACAAAGTAGTTCTCTAATCACACTGGAATTAAATTATTAATTGATAATAGATATCTCAAATAGATCCAAATATTTGGGAGCTAAGCAATACAACTTTTCTAATCTCACAGGTTAAAAAGAGAAATCAAAATAGAAATTAGAATGTTTTGAACTAAATTAATATGAAAACACAACACATCACTATTTTTTAGAATGCAGTGAAAGCAGTATTGAGAGGGGAATGTATAGACTTAAAAGGCCTAATTGGAAAGGAAAAAAAGATCTCAAATAAATAATATCAACCACCACTTTAGGCAACTGGAAAAAAGAGGACAAAATTAAAACCAAGGTAAGCAGAAGAAAGAAAATAATGAAATCAGATTAGAAACCAATTAGAAAATAACAAAAAAGGAAAATCAACAAAACTGAAAGCATTTCTGTGAGAAGATTAATATAATTGATAAATTTCTAACCTGGATGATCAAGATGAAAAGAGAAAAGACACAAATTACCAGTATCAGAAACAATTAAATAATATGATATATATTTTAAAATAATAATAAATATTATGATAAAGTAAACTACAAACGCTCACACAGTAAGAAATAACCTAAATAATCGTACATCAAAAATGTATTTTTTAAAAAGATTTTCTAAAAAATTAAAGACTTTATTATTATTATTATCATTTTTTAGCAGTTTTTGATTCAGAGGAAAATTGAAAGGAAAGTACAGACATTTTCCATATACATCCTCCTCCTACACATGCAATATCCCCTACCAGGCAGGGACATTTATTACAATTCACAAATCTACCCTGACACATCATTATCATTCAAAGTCCATAGTTTTCATTAGAGGTTACTCTACATTCTAGCAATTTAGACAAATTTATAATAACATGTATCCACTATTATCGTGTCATATAGAGTATGTGTAGAGGATTTCACTGCCCTGAAATCCTCTGTGTTCCACACATTAACCTCTGTCTCTCGTCCACCCCCTGGAAGTCACTGATATTTTTACTGTTTCCATAGTTTTCCATATTGAAATTTAATTTTTATTAAGATATTTTTCAACAAAAAAATTCAAGCATAGATAGTTTCAGTGATTAACTATACCAAACGATTATGAAAGTCATAATACCAATTCCATGCAAATGCTTCTGGAAAATTTAAGATATCTGCTGTCATTGCTTCTACTCAATGTTATACTTGATGTTTTATCAATTACCATAAAGCAAGAATTAAAAATGAAAAATGTCTAGGTTGAAGGGCAGGAGCAAAAGTCTTTTAATTTGTAGATAACATGATTATCTGTGTAGAACATCTGATGTAATTGACAAAAGAATCTTCCAGCATTAAAATGTGAGTTGGATGAGTTTTCAGTACACAGGATCAATATGCAAATTCAATTTTATTTCTATAAAGAAATAATGGGATCAGTATGCAAATTTGATCTCATTTCTATATGCTAACAACAAATAATCACAAATTAAAATGAAAAACAGTATCATTTATAACATCAAAATATGAAAATTTTACAAATTAAGTTGATAAAAGATATATAACATCTGTATACTACAACTACAAAATACTGCAGAGAGAAATTTACAAACCTAAATAACTAGAAAGATATATGCATTTACAGATCAGAAGGCTCAACACTGTTAAGATGAGTATTTTTTACTATTTGACGTTTCAGTGAAATTCTAATCAAAATCCCAGCAGGCATCTGTTTTTTAACAAGGTAATAATATTTAAATGAAAAAAAAAAAAGAACCTAGAATAGCTATAACAACAACTTTAACAACTCCATCAAGTTGGAGGGCTCACACTACCCAATTTCAATACCTATTTTAAATAAAAATAATGTGATATTAGCATAAAGAGAAAAATAGATCAATGGAATACAATAAAGAGTCCAGAAACAGACCCACACATATATCATTAACTGATTTTTACCAAATTTGGAGAATCCAAAATGATAATCTTTTCTACAAATGGTGATGGAAAAATTGGACAGTCATTTGGATAAATGAAGCTTTCCCTTTTCCTCATCTGACATACAAATATTAGCTTGAAATTGGTCATAGACCTTAAAGTAAGAGGTAAACCTATAAAACAACTAGAAGACAACTAGGAGAGCATATGTGTGACCATGGGTTTGATGAGGATTTCTTAAGTACAATGAATAAAGCAAAAGGCTTAAAAAGAAAGAATTAATAAATTCGACTTACTGAAAATTAAAAACAGTTGCCTTTCAAAAGACATTGTAAAGAATAAAAAAGCAAGACACAGATCAGCAAAAATATTTGACAAACATGTATTTATTTTGGATACCCACACTAGACACATCCTTGCAAAAATTTTTAGTCATATAAATAAAAACAATAGCCAGAAAGTGAAAACCACCTGAATGGCCACCAACAGGTGAATCCATCAACAAACTGCAGTATACTGTATAACGGAACACTACTTAACAATAAAAAGGAATAAAGTATTCTCCATCAACAAACTGCAGTATACTGTATAACGGAACACTACTTAACAATAAAAAGGAATAAAGTATTCTCCATCAACAAACTGCAGTATACTGTATAACGGAACACTACTTAACAATAAAAAGGAATAAAGTATTCAGACATAAAACAACATGGATGAATCTCAAGAAAATTGGGCTAAGTTAAAGAAGCTGGACAAAACAGAGTATCTGGATTTAGCTCCATGCACCTCAAACCCTCTCTTGCCCCACTCACAAACTAAACTTATGAACAAAAGAACAAATTCCGGCCAGCTACTAACTCCTATACAATTATACATAACAGATTTTGCCTAGCATTTTAAGGACATAGTCTGAGGACCTAGTGATTGTGTATATAGCCAAGATCAATGTCACACAATAAGCCAGCAGAATAAAATATTTCACATATTTGAGTGGGATCATAAAACATATTACCCATGAACCATTCTTGAAAATGTATTTTAAAATCTACTCCAACACATCAAGCCATGCATTAATATTAAAAGTGCTAGAATGGCGAAGGCACAAAGGGACTCCTGGTGAATAAAAATGCAATTGAATACAAGGTTAAATTTCAAATAATTGTAATAAATTTGAATATTTTTAATTTAAAGAAAATATATGTAAAATTAAACATTTATTATCTGTGGGTTGAATTTAAAACTAAATTAGTGTTTTTCAAATTATGTTCTACAAGAAACTAGTCTCATGAGATGCTTTGTAAAGAAGACTTCAGTGGATACATAATTTTTAGAGGCAATATCTACTCTCTCCTCTCTTGGATATTCATACTGCATATGCAAAGGTTCGGAAGGCTTGAATCAAAGCAACCAGTTTAAATTTGTGTAAAGAGTATTTTCCAGACTTATTTGACCTTAGAAAATTGTTCTTTAAAAACACTTATTAAAATGTTAAGAAATAATCTCTGAAATGAAACATTTTGACGAAGACCAGAAAGATATTGTATACTATGATGAATTACATATAGATTATATGTATTATCATTAATTCTATATTATATGTTATTATGTACAATAATATGTAATTAATTATATATCTTATTTTGTGATTATATAGTATATATTATTATATGAAGTAATATATAATTAATCATATACATTATGGTCTTTCCAGTCTTTGCTAAAATGTTTTATTTCAGATAAGGTTTCCTAACATTTTAATAAGTATTAGTAAGTACTGGTGAGAGTATGGAGAAAAGGTAATTCTTGTACAGTATTGGTGGATATGTACATTGGTATAACAGGAAGGAGATCCGTAAAGAAAAATAAAACTACCATATAACCCAGCAATCCCACTGCTGAGGATATGCCCAAAGGGAAGAAATCACCACCTAGTAAAGATATTGGCACTCACATGTTCCTTGAAGCATTATTCACAATAGCCAAGATATGAAAACAATGTATGGTCCACTAATGGATAAAAGGATAAAGAAACTATAGTGTGTGTGTATAAATAAATGTGTGCACGCATGTACATACATGCGTGCACACACACACAATGGAATATTACTCAGCCTTAAAAAAGGAGAAGATCCTGCCATTTGCCGTAAAATGGATGAATCTAGAGCACATTATGCCAAGTAAAATAAGTCAGACACAGAAAGATAAATCCTGCATGATCCCACTTAAGTGTGGAATCTTAAAAATATCAAATATATACAGACAGAGATAGAGAACAAAACAGTGGTTACCAGGGTTGAGGTAAAGGAGAGACAATGAGGAGATGTAAGTCAAAGGGTAAAAAGTAGCAAATATGTTACTAATATACAACATGAGAGCTATAGTTAATAATAATATATTGTAGCCAGAAATTTTGTTAAACGAATGAATGATAGCTGCTCTTGTCACAGAGGGAGAAATGAGTAACTAAGTGAAATGATGGATATATTAATTTGTTCCACTATAGTAACCATTATATTATGTATATATGTGTATATATGTGCACATATGTATCTTGCAACATGCTGTATACCTAAAATATGCATAATAAAATTTATTTTTAATAAGGTTAGATTAGTAAAAAATAACTGTGCTTAATCATTCTATTTTGGGGCAATTAGCAGTTGTTGTGTAGTATTTGATGTTGATATTTAAGTAGATATATGTATGACAAAGGCAAATATGTATATACTCTGCCTCACTAATGTGGGAATACTGATGCATGTATTCACTCATTTATAGTTAATGCTTTGAAGTCCACAAGTCTTATTAGTGAAAATTTTATTAAATCCTCCTTCATATTTCCCCAGGTCCAGTTTGTTCAAGAACCTGCCCATTTGCTCATACAACCAAAGTGAGTTGTTGTAGGAGATTCGGCCTATTTCTACACACAAAAAGCAAAGAGGGAGTTGTTATTTGGGATCCCATTGCTGACATGACTTACCTCTATGTCTTACATTGTGTGACAGATGACACTATTTGTCCACTGGCTCTGACATGCCCTTGCTTGTTCACATCCCTTCACATCAACACCAAGATTTCCAGATTTTATACTCAATGTTGTTTCCTATGCCTCAACCACTGATACTGGAAACTGCAGAGTTCTCAGCTTGACCTACACCTGAACCTTAGATCATGAGCCTCGCCTATGATACAAGTAATTGTATTGTAGGTGGTTATGGTCACCTTGGTGCAAATTGATTGTTTTCCCTTATTTTGAACTTTGGAAAGCAACAATGGGGACGCTTCAGTCTCCTAAAGCTTCGTGTGCCAACTGGCCACTCACTTGCTAGAGCTGCTTACCACAGTCTTTAGCACATAACTTGGTCAAACAAAAAGTCTTATGTGTCTTTACTCTAGGTCAGGGAGCCTGCCTTTATTATCTTTATATAACTAAAGGATACTACTTGTATTATTCTTTATGAAGTTTCAAATTAATTTTTTTCTCCAGAACTTTTCTGAAAAAGCAATTTGTGTCTTTGTTGTAAAAATAAATTTAATTTCAACAGGGAAATGCTTATGCTTAACTATATGTATGCAATATAAATGGTCACATGTGCATGCACATGTGTGTGTGTGGCATAGATAGCAGGATTTTGTTTTCTTACTGTATTAGTCCACGTTCATACTGCTATAAAGAACTGCCCAAGACTGGGTAATTTATAAAGGAAAGAGGTTTAATTGACTCACAGTTCAGCATGGCTGGGGAGGCCTCAGGAAACTTATAATCATAGTAGAAGCTGAAGGGGAAGCAAGGCACCTTCTTCACAAAAGCAGCAGGAAGGAGAAGTGCTGAGCAAAGAGGGAAGAGACTCTCATAAAACCATCAGATCTTGTGAGAACTCAGGCACTATCATGAGAACAACATAGGGGAAACTGCCCCCACGATCCAATTACCCCCACTTGGTCTCTCCTTGACATGTGGGGATAATGGGGATTATAATTCAAGATAAAATTTGGGTGGAGACAAAAAGTCTAACCATATCACTCTCTTAAGAAGTAATCTAGGGGTAGACAAGCGAACAGTTATTGCACAAAGTGCCATCAAGGTTCTAGGCACTTCTCATTTGTCTGCCCTTCTCAGTAGATGAAATGTCTGCCATTGTTGCAGCAGTATGTCTGCTGCAGCAGCCTGGAGCATTATGTGCTCATGTCAATCTGTTCAAACATGAGAGGAGAAAGGGGCAGTCCTAGTGGTGAGGAAAGTCTTTTTCCATATTCCTCTTTAGATGGAGGGAGAATCTTTCCCAGAAGTTCTCCAGGAGACATCCTTAAGACTTCATTGACCAGAGACTTTTCACATGGACCTTTCCTATGTCACATTACCACTCCAGAACTATGTCATATGGCCATCCTGGAAATATTCAGTATGTCAGATTGTCACCCCAGGACTGTGCTCCATGGTCATCAATATGTCACATTGCCACCCAAGAATTACATCACATGGTCACCCCAAAAGGGTGTCTCAACCATATCAGAAGTGTGTCACTGCCATAGATTTTGTCACATGGCTACTCCAGAAATCTGTCCCATGATTTCACATTGCTGCTGCGGGACTCTATCACTTTCTACCCCACAACTGTGTCATAATGCCATCCCATGACTCTGTTAGAGGACCACTCTAAAACTTGGTCACATACTACCTCTAGAAGAAAGAAAGCTGGGAATACTGATAAGTGACAGTTTAGCTTCTCTTGTAGGGAGCAAGCCTGCCCGGAAAAGAAGAAAGGGGGAGAAAATGGCCAACTATTAGGTAGGCAACCAACCCAATATTGTCTACCACTAAAATGCATGTGGGTGTGTCTATGTGTGTGCGTGTGTATGTTAACAGCAAGAGTTAGAGAAACAAATAGAATTACCTTAAGATTCAGGGAACCTATTGTGTCACAGGTTGAGTTGAATTAGAAAATGGGCAAATTCTGAATCATTATGAGAAGAGAAGAATGAATTTGCTAAAAGAGAAACAAGAGGCAATTTATGGAGTAAGACAACAAACAGGTGGCTATAAACTATGTTTTCTGTGTTCCAGTTTCTCTGTACTCAGAGGGATTTCTAGTACTATCAGGAAAGAAGTGGGGTTGTTCCCCACCCCAGTGTAGAACTTCAGGAGTTAATTCTAGGATCTAGTCTGTTGTTTCTAGCAGGGTGACAACTCAATTCCATCAATGAATCCAGCAGGGAGCGCAGCAGATGGATGTGGTATATGCTTATCCACATTATATAGCTATCATTGCTAATGAAGAATGACACAGATTCTTCTTTTTAAACATTTTTTAAAAATTGGGTTAGGGCTAGAATTTTAGCATACAAATCGGAGAAGGTTATCCAGATCAATCGCCATCAGCCCAATGTGGAGGGAACTGAGAAATCCAGTTTGTTATCAGAGCAACATCTTGCTAATTGCTCAAAGGTGACTCTCAGTATTTTGCTTGACTGCTGACCTGACGCTGGTCATCAGTGTCCTTAACTTTCTTTTAAAAATCAGGGAGTTTAATTGAAACTGCTAGTCATATTTATCTCTTGTGATGTTTCCTAATTAATTGACCTACCTGGCATTTTGACTTAAGTTAGTTAAATAAAAATTGTGAGTTCTTTAACTCATTTCTCCTTTTTCTGTGTTTTTAATGTTTATACAAAAAATCAGGAGTTCTTTGCTGCTGGAGTTGTCTAATCATTGTAAAATAAAACACTTTCAGTTGGCTACACACACAAAATCATGTAGACACATGTTCCAAAGGCTACTAAGAGGGCATGACATGTTTTTCTCAGTTGTGTTAACAAATTCAGGGTGTCTTTGACATGGCCACAGGGCTCTCCAAATGTGTATGGAAGGGGCAGTGTTCAAGGAAGAGTAGAAGCTAAGGTATTGTTGTCTGCAGCATCCCAGGATCCAGTGCTTTTGCAAGCCAGCGGAGCACACTGTCTGAGAAAATTACAGAGCAATGTTCTTGCAAGGAGCAGGGACCAGCCCTCCCTCCTCCCACTGCCTAATTCCAGGCTACAGCCCACTGTGTTCTCCTTCATTTCTCTTCAATGACAACCTGACTCTCAAAAGTGTCACTAATAAGCCAGTTCCCAATTAGGTGTGGAGGTTTTTCAGGGCTCTTGGCAATGTTCCCATAGCTTCTGGAGGCTGTTGCTGCCTACAAACCGAGGATCATTTCTGTTTTGCACGATTCAAAGGCAAGAGCTGCTGGGAAGGTAACACTCTGGTTTTATTATTCTCTGTTAGCAGGAGAACAGAATACATTGCTTTTAATACTCACATATGCTATTTGAGAAAAAAAATGTAAGTCTTTCTGCCTGAACCAGCTCTCTGTTTCTTATTTGTGCAAGTGCATGCACACATCCAGCAGCCCAAGATGTTCTCACAGAAGAGCCCTCAGAAAATCCTGCACAGCAATTTAGAGACTGTAGGGTGTGATAAAGGAGGTCAAAAGTTGAGGGTTTGGAATGAGACTGCAAGTAAGGCAACCACAGGGCCTGCCATCTAGCTGTCAATGAAACAGCGACAGCAGGTCCACTCTTGAGGTGACTTTGTATTTCTCTTGAGCTCTAAGTGCGAAGGGCAGTACCATTGGGCATTTTAACAGACACAATAGCAGGCAGCCCCAGTCTTCTTCCATGAGCTACATTGTAAATTACTAGTTAGTGTCTGTGCTTAGAATGTGCTTCGGACAAAGCACATTCCCTTTATCCTTGGAAGGTATCGGTGCATGGCTGGTTTGGCATCAATGGCCTCTAAATAGTGAATCGAATCTTGTTTGTCCTCAGAGAATATCTCAAGTATTCCTACCAGTAAATATCATGAGTCCTTTTGTATGCTTTCTCATCTCAGGCTTATAGAAGTTGTATGCCATTAATATTACTGTCTCTGTTTTACAGATGATTTAGGTCTCATGGCCAAATCACTGGTAGAGCATAGCATAAACCCAAATCCAGTTAACTCTAAATCTCGTGCCCTTGCTACTCTATCACTTGTAACTCAGGGATTGAGCCATAGAGACCTTGTATCCGAGTTTTAATGAGGAGAAAAAGAGGAGAGACTCTTGGCATCAGTTAGGACCCTTGACAATTTGTACACCAACTTTTTAGGGGTGATACACCAATACTGTAAAGGTGGAATGAATGGCTTTTCTAATATTCTTAGTCTAATTTGACTGAAATGAGAAGTAGACTTTAGAAGTGAAAACACGTAATTCCTTAGCAAGGAACAATTTATATTTTCCATGTCATTTATTCAATACTTAATGTGTGCCAAGTATTATGCTAAAGGCCTTTAATGTAGGATTACTAGTAAGTGCTTAATAAATATGTTTAAAGCTGTTGTCTTTGCCCATGATCACTCACACATACGTGGAAAGACTGGCCGCCACACCTGTGTGTGATACTTTTCTTAAATAACACTTTGCCTACTTCCAGTTATTTAAATTATTTGTGTGAAGACTGTTGGCAATGTTGAGAGTAGAAGTTCCAGGAGGGTGGTAGCTGTTTGTTTGGTTCTCCTTTGAATCCCCAAGGGCATGCAATCTTCCTGATGCATCATAGGCAGTGAGTGAACATTTGCTGACTGGCTGATTTGTTACATTGTGCTAACATACACACATGATGAGGAGTGTGTGTTCCGATTCCAGTAGATTTGAGAAGAACTGTTGTTTCATTTGACTAGGAGTAGCTTCAGGGAAAGAGGCATATGACAAGAGGAGGGAGGAGGTTCTCCCTCCTTGCCTGCTTGCTGGTTGACTGATTTTCTACTAGCTTCATCTTGGGAATAGAGAGTAGAATCCAATACACCTTTTAAAACATGAATAATTTCGCCTTGTTCTAGTGTCTCCTATAGAAAATTGGAAATAAAATAAATTATGGGACTAAAAGAGATAAAAAATGGTAGTTTTCCCCTTTCTTGCAATCTTACATATTACACCTCCATTTTCTATTCCTGCCATACCAAGTTCACTTTCTGCTCTCTACTGAGCAGCATGTTACAGAGATACGGAAGAAATTAGCAAATGAGGCAAAAAAATAAAATCTACTTCTGGTCCTTTAGCATGCCCTGCTTTTCTTAGTCCATACTCCTTTCACCCTTTTGTCTCATGCTGTCATTGGCAGAACTGAATGAGAAAACAGTAAAGGAGGAACTTAATCATTTACTTGCTCAACAATGAGGAGGCATATATTCTAGACAAGGCACTGTGATCACCAAGGTATTCGACTTTAGTAGAGGGTATTGGATACAGACATAAATATTGTGATGCCAGCCTGAATCTGAAACTATTAAAGTATTCTGAAGATGATGATTATGATGATGACAATGAGAGTAAAAAAGAGATGCAGAGAACGTCTACTTGTAGAGATTAGAAGATTTTTCGTAGAGGAAGCAGGTAACATTTAAACCAGGCTTTGAAGGATTGGCATAATTTTTACAGTAATTCTGTTGAGGAAGAGGACTATTTCATAAGAATGAAAAATCTAATTTGTTGATCTTGAGGAATTCAAAGAAGTGAATGTTGCTAAAAGTAAGAATCAAGGGGATCAGCGTAAGGTAATGCCACCCATCTACCTAGGAGTTTCCGAGTAGGACCTTTGATGCCTGGCTGAGGAGCTGGCTGGTGAATCCAGCCGATGTACATGATTGGGGTGGTGAGTAGGGCAGCATGGAGCAGGGAGAGACTCACATGTAGGAGATCGAGCACTAGATTTCTCTTACGGTTGTTTACCTATTAGGAACATATCAGTAGATGTGAAAGAAAGTGAGAAAGATTTTTTAAAATTAGGGAATTTTAATGCATGCAGAGGTGACAAGGGAGCAGAGAAGAGTGGAGAGTACATGTGATAAGTTTATGCAGAAGCTTGTCTTCCCACTTGGACTATAAGCTCTCATTACTTTCCTCTGCTGCTCCTGCTGCTCCCTTCTGAGTGTGTGCTGAGTGGCAGGTTGTAGGGACAGGGAATGCATGTCCATGGTCCCTGCAGTATGCGGGGCCAGGGAGGGTAAATCCCTGTGTGACAAAAACCAGGGTGAGAGAGTACAAGTGGTGTCAAAAAGTCTCTCTCACGTGGAAGGGTCAACACAGGAAAAAATGCATTATGTCCAAATAAAAAATGGAATGTGCCTCATAAAAATGAAACAAATATGACTGTTAGGGTAACAACACTCATTTGGGACTGAATTTTGCTTTGTTTTTGAGACAGAGTCTCACTCTGTCACCCAGGCTGGAGTGCAATGGTGAAATCTCGGCTCACTGCCACTTCTGCCTCCCGGGTTCAAGCGATTCTACTGCCTCAGCCTCCCGAGTAGCTGGGATTGATTACAGGCTAGTGCCACCATGCTCAGCTAATTTTTTGTATTTTTGGTAGAGATGGGGTTTTATCGTGTTAGCCAGGATGGTCTCAATCTTCTGACCTCGTGATCCGTCTGCCTTGGCCTCCCATAGTGCTGGGATTACAGGCGTCAGGGACCAAAATTTTAAAAATTCATTATTTTATATTTAAGCCACTGATCTCAGGAACATAAACTAGTTAATTACATCTCTTCACAATTAGCTAGGCCTGCATTACACTTCAATTACCTAGTGATTGTTTTCCACCTCTCTTTTTTACATAATGAACATCTTTGTCAGGTACATAATTATATCAGACTGAGTTATTAAGAGAAATTGCCAAATTTTCTTCAAACAAGTAACTTCAAAATTGATCATGTTTTTATCTGGAATGCAGCTGGTGTGCTGGAAGAGCACATTATTCCCATATTTTTGGGGTGAAGTCAAGATTTTATTAATAGGTTAGGAAAATCTTGGGTTCATGCAATTCCTTTCTCTAAGGAACAGCCCTTTGTAGACTTTATGAATCCTTACACCATCTCTGTGAGGACTGTATAGACAAAGGTTATCTATGTTTACAGGTAAAACAGTTGAGGCACTGTGTGATTCAGAGTATAGTTTTACAAAAATAAAATCAATTTCTCAATGCAACTTGAGATTTATATGGCTGTATTCCTCACTTACGTCGAAGCCCATTGCCCTAGGAACAGGAACAGGTGTGAAGAATGTTCACACTGAATTGGCTATGTAATTCTCCAGAGCAAGTGAATTTTCAATTCCCTAACGACTTGCAGCAGAATGGGAAGCTGGCATGGACTTGCTTTGAGCATCCATCTCTCACTGCTCTCTGCCACCTGGGCCCTCTGTGTTGCCTTCCACGTGTCCCTCTCCTAGGATTTCTTTCACTGCCAGAAGAGTCTCTTTACCTCCTCTCCTACCTACATTCCATCTGCAAATAGAAACAAATGCAGCGAGCACAGGAAGTTTAATTTATTAAATTTAACTACTTCTGTTGGAGGCCTGACTACTTGAAGGTTTTTAAAAAGAAGCTAAACAGAGGTAAATTGTTACCAAAACCCATTCAATTTAAGTATAGTCAAGGTTGATGCCCTAGACTCATAAGGATTCTGAAAATGTCCCTTTGAGTATTTGTGTTCAGTTACTGCCTCAGTGACGACAGTGTTCTGTTTGTATATAAAGTGAGGTTGAATTAATACTGGTTCCTGGGGCACCTCATCAAGTACTCAAAATGTCACTGTTTTTTTTTACCATTTATTTTATAGCTCACCAGCCAATTTTCCAGCCAATTCAAATACACTGAATAAAGTCTTAAGTGTTATTTTATGAGATGGTTACCTGCTCACCAAATTTGCAATTCATCTTGTACTTTCTTTTATTATTTCAACTTTTATTTTAAATGTAGGGGTACATGTATAGATTTGTTATATGGGATGCTGAAGTTTGGAATACGAATCCTGTCACCCAGCTAGTGAGCATAGTATCTGATAGGTAGTTTTTAAACTCACCATGCCTCCCCACCCTCTAGTAGTCCACAGTGTCTGTTATTCCCATGTTTATTTCCTTATGTGCTCAATTTTTAGCTCTCACTCATAAGGGAAACATGCAGTATTTGTTTTCCTGTTCCAGTATTAATTTGCTTAGGATTATGGCCTCCAATTCTATCCATGTTGCTGCAAAGAACGTAATTTCATTCTTTTTATGGCTGAGTAGTATTCCATGGTGTACATGTACCACATTTTCTTTATCCAATATACCATTGATATGCCCCGGCTTGATTCTATGTCTTTGCTATTGTGAATGGTGCGGCGGTGAACATATGAGTACATGTGACTTTTTGTAGAAATATTTATTTATTTTGGGGTATATACCCAGTAATGGGATTGCTGTGTGAAATGGTAGCTCTGTTTTAAATTCTCAGAGAAATCTCCAGACTGCTTTCCACCATGGCTGAACTAATTTACATCCTCACCAACAGTGCATTAGCATTCCCTTTTCTCTGCAACCTGACCAGCATCTGTTGTTTTTTGACTTTTTAATCATAGCCATTCTGACTAATGTGAGAAGGTATCTCACTGTGGTTTTAATTTGCATTTCTCTGATGATTAGTGAAACTGAGCATTTCTTCATATGTTTGCTGGCCAATTATATGTCTTCTTTCGAGAAGTGGCTGTTCATATCCTTCACCCAATGGGGTGGTTTGTTTTCTGCTTTGACAAGGCTGACAAAAGCAAACAACAGGGAAAGGACTCTATTCTTTTACGTTTTTTTAAAAAAGCAATTAAGTGAGTTGACTACAAATCTTTACTCAGAAATGTTTGAAACTGTCATACTTAAAATATGGTAAAAGTAATTAATACCTTATTTTTATATTTTATATGAAAAGTCTGCTTTATTTGAGATGAGAATTGACTTTGGTTGTCTATATTATTCAGAAAACAACATTTCTTATATATTTTTGATGAATTACAACAGAATTCCTCTGATTTTATGATGATTGTCCTCAAATTTTTATAGTATATATTCAAGGTGTACATGTGCTGTTCTAATACACACATACACAGTGAAATGATGTCTATGGTTAGGCAAATTAACCTATCCATCACCTTACATAGTTACCTTTTTTTGGTGATGAAAGCACCCAAAATTTACTCTTTTAGTAAATTTTCAGTGTACAATATAATGATCTATAGTCCTCATGCTCTCTGTTAGATCTCTAGACTTAATCATCTCACATAACTACAAATTTGTACCCTTTGATCTGCATCTCTCCATTTCCTCCTCCTTCCCCCCATGTCCTTGGCCCTGGTAACCACCATTCTACTATCTGTTTCTGAGTATTCAACCTTTCTTTAAATTCCACATATAGGTGAGATCACGTGGTTTTTTTCTTTCTGTGCCTGGCTTATTTCAGCTTGCATAATGTCCTCCAGGTTTATCTATGTTGTTGCAAATGGCGATATATACTTTCTAAAGATGAATTTTTTTTATTGTACATATATACCACAAATTAGTTTATTTTATTTTGAAATGGAGTTTCACTCTCGTTGGCCAGGCTGGAGTGCAATGGCGCGATCTCGACTCAGGGCAACCTCCGCCTCCCGTATACCACAACTTCTTTATCCATTTATAGACAAACACTTAGGCTGATTCTGTATCTTGGCTATTGTAAACAGTGCTGCAATGAAAATGGGTGTGCAGATATCTCTTCCACATACTGATTTCATTTCCTTTGGATATCTACCCAGCAGAGGGACTACTTGGCAGTTTTATTTTTAATTTTTGAGGAACCTCCATATTGTTTTCTCTCATGGCTGTACCAATTTCCATTTTCACCAACAGTGTACAAGTGGTCTCTTTTCTACACACCCTCATTTCCCTCACGGCTTCAAACATCTATTTGCTTCACTTTTAATGTTCATTTAATTATACAACACTTTAGAACTATAATTTTAAAATGTTAATCGTCTGGAAAGTGTTATCTCTCTCTCTCATCTTCAAATATCCTTAACCCAGTTGATATCACCTTAATTCTTTCCTATTTGTGTTATATTTCCTTACTAGTTGCAGGTCTGAAGAAGCTTTATCAGTCCCTTCACTTATTCCTCATTTGTATTTGCAGTCTTCAATCCTCTCTCTCTGTGTAATATATTTAAATTTTTCTTTCTCTTTATAGACTACCTTCTCATTCAGTTTTTCACCCCCTACAACCTTCGCCAATTTGTTTTACTTGATTATCTTGTCACCATGTTCTTATCTCCTAACCCTCTTCTTTGTAAAGCAATTATATGTTAGATGACCCATGGAAAGCTTAATTTAATTCTCTCCTTTTTTCCTACTATAAGATTAGCTTTAAGAGATGATTTTTTAAAAAGGTATCTCATTTAAAAAATGAGATCACAGCTCTTAAACTCAGTGTTAAAACCATTGGTGGGATGTGACAAGTTGAGTGTTCTATTAGTGGATTTGCTACTTGAGATGGTTAACTTGCCATAATTTGTGAATAATTTACTCTTTTCTAGAGAAAAATAGACTTAAATGATTTTCCGCAATAATGTCATTGCTACATTCTGATTCATCCTGGAATCGTGGTTACCACATGGAGAATTGCACAAAATCCTGGGTACACTCAAGAGCTTCTTCCTCGTTCTTTCCCACCTCTATTTCTGCTCCTCATAGAAACAAACATTTGAAAGTCAGTTGTCACCATACAGTGGAAAGAAAAGAAGTCACTATTTTCTCTTTTGTACTTTCGTATATTAAATATCATCTTCAGTTTATTGATAGCATTATTCTCTACCCCGTGAAAGTCTCTATCAATAAGTATGTAAGTATCAGTTTATGCTATATGCCTAGTTAGGATTCTTTGATTCTCAGTGGCAAAAGCTAACTTAGTCAAAAACCACTCGGTCTTACAGGATTGATGGGAAGCTGGAGACCCAGTCTTGGATATAGGCAGAAATTCTACTGGCAGGTAGAATTTCTACTGACTTACCTTCCCCCCGACTTTGTTCCTCTCATAGGTTCCCCTCACCCTTTCTGTGGTCAATATTTGCTTTCCCGGTGCCAATATTTCTTGGATTCTAAATCCTCTTTAGTCTTGGTCATTCCATTGTTGCACTTTGCCCCTCCTTAAGTAACTTCTTAGGAAAAAGTGTTTGTAATTCAAAATATTTGAGTCTGTGCATGTTTGAAAATGTCCTTATTCTTTCCTCCCACCTGAGAAGGAACACATGCTGTCAGCTGAAGGCAGGCGTGGTACTACTACTGATGCTTCCTATTTAACATGAACAATTTCATGGAACATCAACATCAGACAAGACAACTTTGTGGCTGGGTGTGGTGGCTCATGCCTGTAATCCCAAAACTTTGGGAGACTGAGGTGGGTGGGTCACCTGAGGTCAGGAGTTCAAGACCAGCTGGCTGACATGTTGAAACCCCATCTCTACTAAAAATAAAAAACTAGCCTGGCATGGTGGTACATGCCTGTAATCCCAGTTACTTGGGAGGCTGAAGCAGGAGAGTCTCTTGAACGTGGAGGGCGGAGGTTGCAGTGAGCCAAGATTGTGCCACTGCACTCCAGGCTGGTGACAGAGTGAGACAAATAAAAGCAGGGTAACCATAATTGTGTCTGAGCACAGAAAATAGCAAATCACAAAGACATCCAACATCCTCTTTCTTAGGTAGCATGAATGACTGCCACTTCCATACCAATTAAGCTTTAGACCTGCCTCTTCCATTTCTTCTGAATCTTAGATAAAAATTATTCTTACTCCTAGATTTCTCCTGACTCCTAGATGAAAATTATTAATATACCTAATCATAGGATTATTCCTACCTCCTGACAGCAGCCAAACCCATACTTCCTTGAACTTCATTCAAAATAATTCAGCACAAGCCTAAACTGTATAATAAGAATTCTCCTAACATCCTCTTGCAGAGTCGCCCATAGCTCCGCATGGACTGAGGTCTTCCTTGCTGCAGAATATATCAATTAACCCAATCCTGTTCAACTTCAGGTGTGTCCCAGGTGATTGACTGGTGGACATTTATATATCTTATTGATAATTTAGCAGATATAGAATCCTAGGTTAAAAACCTCATCGTCTCAAAACTTTGAAAGTATTGTGCTGCTGTCTGCTAGCCTGAATCTTTCTCATATAAAATCGTATGCCAGTCTGGTTTTTGATCAATGATGTATGTTCAATGTGCTTGAAAGTTTGAGGGAAGAAGCATAGCATTAGGTAATATTTACTGAGTACATGACAGGCATTAAACAATGCATTCTTCACACTTTACTGTATTTAATCCTCACAAAAGCCAAATGAGAGAGCTACTACCTGAGATTTATATAAATGAAGCAAGTGGCTCAAGGTCACACAGCTAGTTGGTGGCAGAGCTGGACTTCAGCCAAGACCTGTTCTACTCTTAATCCCTGGGGTCACACAATTATGCTAATGACACTTCAGGATTGTCTCATGAGCATTCTGGCATATAGACTTACTTAGTGGAAAAGCTAAAACTACTGATTAAAATCAGGATTTGAGATTACATATGGGTTTCATTGGCAGGCAATCCCCAATTGACAAATGGGCTGTTTTAAAATTTCCTCGTGTTTAGCCAAATGTAATCCAACCTTAGCAAAAAGAAGCCAGCAGTAAATCTAGAGAGAGTAGAATATGATGAGCTTCTCTCCACAAAAGAAGGTTGGAATAATTTGAAACACTGACATTCCTGACTAGAATGCTGGACCACAAGAGAAATTTGCATTATAAAAACCTAGAAATTTCATTTTGAATGAGCTAAGAACCTTTGTATGGTTTTTTTTTTTTAATTTTTGCATTTGAAATGCAAATATTTGGTTATAACAAGTGAAAATGCAAACTTATTAAATAAATCAAAGTTGATCTTTTACAATTAAAATACAAGAGGACCATGTAAATCAAAGTGGAGTTGGAAATGGATACTTGCCAAAACTTGAGCTTTGATGGTGAAATCTCTGCATTTGAACCTCTCATCAGGGTTTCAGTCATCTATTGGATCAAGCAAAGTCTGAAAAACTAAACTCTCATCAAAGTCCCAGAAATCTTAATTCTCCAAGTCCTTGGGTGGACTCTAGTTTTCTGTGCATCAATGAAGAAAACAAACAGCCACTAAAAAGAGACACAAGCAACTTAAGTCAGCTTTGGTGAAACCACGTTTATGCCATTTTTCGCCATAAGAAGGCTCCACAGCATACAGAGTTTGAAAGTGCAATGACTTTTTAGCAGAAGCGACCAGTGCTATATTGGACATTAGGGTAGCCACACAAAAAGACGTAGGGTTTGGAATATAAGTTCTGGCATAAAAAACATAAACTACTACTTTTCTTAGAGCAACTCATCTCTTAGAGGGTGATTCCTTCAAAAATTGTAGGCCAACTATATCTTCTCATTACCTCCCATCTCTAAAAGGCCCCTTTCAATAGTTGGTTATGATAGCTCTTGGTTTCCGGAGTGAGATACTGTTGCAGAAAATTGTGTGTTTATATGTGGCAAGTGTGCATGTGTGTGTGTGTGTGTGTGTGTGTGTGTTGATGTGGATGCAGAGAAAGAGAGAAAGAGGCTGATTAATTTCCAGATTTAAAATTTCCTGATTAATTTTCCTGTTCCTTTTTCACAGTTGGCTGGTAACTGTAGTGTGTGTTCCGCGAGTGGAGGTGATGGTGTGGGTAAGATTGGGGTGTCTTTGTGAGTGAGCATCGATTTGCTAAGTTCCCTAGTGGTTGAGGAAGCTCAGGTTCAGTGCTAATGCAACTGGCAACTTCTGCTAATCCTCAACTGAGTGCACATACTGATTAAGAGAACAAAGGTACAAATCCCTGCTACCATCACAGGCAGGTCAATCAACCCTGTTTTATATAACACACACTTTCCTAGGGATACAAAGTTCCTGAAGAAGTCAAGAAAAAGGAGAGAGCAAGCAGCCTGTGAATCCCACACCATTCTGTTCTGTAGGAGGAAAATTCACAAGGATTATTCTTCCCCCAGGAAGAAAAAAAAAAGCATAATTATCATTTTCACTGGTTTCTTTGGGTCTCTGCATTACCAGGTTTGATTTTGCTCTTCTATTGGCATCTTGGGATTTAGAAGAAAGAAAACATGGTTCCCTTGAGAGTCAAATCTCTGGATATTTCTAATGCATTACAGCTCAATTTTACTAGCAGTTTCTAAAGCAATATGATCAGAACTGAGTATATTTAGATCAGCTGGGCCAGTCATCCCCTCCAGCAATGTGGTGGTGGGAGCTGGGGAGAGGCAGGAGTGAAAGGAAGGAACTGGAATGCATTGCAGGGAGGGGAAAATCCTGTTTAGTTTCTCCTGATGAAAATGCTAAAATGCCAGAAGGGCAACGAACACATCACACATAGAACCACATATCTTGCTATTGACTAAAGTTCAGACTTCTACTTTTATTTGCCATTATCAACATGATTGACCAAAATCAAGACCAAAAAAGCCAACAAACAAAATAGATAGAATGGCCAATGTTCCCTTCTCTCAAACAACACCTAAATCTTTTTGCAAAATTAAGTGATAATTATTGCACCGAATAGAATTGTAGGCTAAAATATCTCCCCCTGGACATTTGTGACTGTTTTGATATAGTCAAGGTGAAAAAGCATTTACTTCATGATGTCCCATGCGGCAATATCACTGCTAGTAAAAGATGGTGCTTTTGGTCAACTCTTTTGTGAACTACTATTATTCATTTGTTTAAAGGTTCCTGGAAAATTTCTTAGACTCACCTTGCTTCAGTGGCCTTCAATTTCTGTGAAAAGATGCTACCAATAATCATACCATCATTGTCTTTATATAATTTTCCTTTTTAATGTAAATGATTTGTTCAGTAAACTCTACTAGTAGTAAAGTAGCAAGGTGTCTGATAATAGGTGTAGGAAAATCAGCTCTTAATAGATCATTTCTGTGTTCAAATGCCAGCTTAATCACCAATAACTGAGCATGATTTTCACTTATATATTGATAAAATGGAGATACTAATAATATATACCTGATGGTGTTATTGTAAGAATTTGCTAAGGTTATATAACATGGTTAAACTCTATCTGACATAGATTAAGTGCCAAATAAATGAACTGAGATTCTCCCCTTAATCTAGGTGAGTGAGCTTGAAATGCAATAGATAGAATAGTTGTGTATTAGTCCATTTTCATGCTGCTGAGACTGGTAAGAAAAAGAGGTTTAATTGGACTTATAGTACCAAATGTATGGGAAGGCCCCAGAATCATGGTGGGTGGTGAAAGGTACTTCTTACATGGTGGCAGCAAGAGAAAATGATGAAGAAGCAAAAGTAGGAGCCACTGATAAACCCATCAGATCTTGTGAGACTTATTCACTGTCATGCGAATAGCATGGGAAAGACTGGCCCCCATGATTCAATTACTTCCTGCTGAGTCCCTCCCACAACATGTGGGAATTCTGGGAGAGACAATTCAAATTGAGATTTGGGTGGGGACACAGCCAAATTATATCAAGTTGAGATCCCAATTTGGGCTTAAGTAGATTCAGATTTTTATTCGTTCTCAGTCAGCCATGTTACAACCTGCAGTAGAACGTTAATAAATGTAGCAGATATCAGTAGCTAAGTAACTATGGAGGCTCCTGAAAGTGAACCATATTCTCCTAACACCTATATTCACATCTTTCCTAAACCTTAAGTTTAAAACAGAGTGCCCTAACTTTCCTGCTACAAACTGAAGTTCTTCTTTCAGAGATTATGGTATTATTAGGAAAATTCAAATTATCTCAAGCTCTTGTCATATTTAAAATATGTTTGACTTTTTACTGATTGCTAGAAGACCAACAATAACAACAACACCCACATTTGCACAAGGGGATTGAAAATGCTTTTGTGAACTATCTCTCAGATTTGAAAACCTCTGATAATGCTTCTACAAGGCACCACTGAGATACTTCAATGGCTATGAACAAAATTCTTCCCATTTTATTTTCTTCCCAGTATCTTGAATATTTAACAGAAAGGGTTCAGGTTTTCTAACTCCTATGACCTCAGATAGCCTGAGGTGATTTCATGACTCGGTAGGGAGCTTTTTGAAGGGCAGCCACACGATAGGAACCTATTAAATATTTGTAGAATTTATAAACCTTCTTGAACCTTCGAATGCCTCCATACCAGAAAATGTTCATATTTCCAGTGATTTATGACATATTATCCTATTGAAATTGCCCTTCTTGCCATCTAATCATTTGCTGTGAAATATTATACTCTTCTGCAAGCAAATCCCTGGCAAGTATGTTTCCATAAAACTTAGAAGATTCAGACATAAAGGATATATAAAACCACTGGTAACATAATTCTCTACAAATCACTGGAAGTCTGGGGTCTTGCCTCAGTGGTTAGAATTCACTGGAACTGGACAAGATGAAAGTACATTTGCAAGTAACACAAAACCTCTAAACATCATTGCAGAGTGTCTTTTCTCTTTTATAGATGCTGCTAGAATCTAAGCATAACAATATGAGTGCCTCCTTGCTACTGAGTGAAACCTGTAAGAGAAAATTGGATTTCACTGAAATATGAGGTGTTCCAAACCCTCATTGCCTCTGTATCACTTTAAGAACAGCTATCTCACTGCTCAGAGATACATTAATATCCTTCCGCTGTCAGTTCTTTGGGGTTCCAACTAAGCCAATAATGAAAATCACTGGAAGTTGTGAGTAACAGACGATCTTTGTCATAAATGCCAAAAAATTATTATGAGAAAAAGTTACATTTCATCAGCATTTTTCAAATGTTGTTTCTTTTTATATTTTTCTCCTCGAAGTAAAATAATTTCACCTCCATGGTAAGTTCTGTACTTTCTTGGCACAGGCTAAAACATGGAGTTGAGCCAAAAAGTTTGCAAAAATCCAGAAACTTTGTACCTAGGAAGGTAGCATTCAAGTGATCTAACATTAGCAATGTTATAGAATAAGAAATTATGACTTTGTGACTTTTGGAGTTTACACTGCTTTGTCACATTTCAAGTAGTGACAGCTTTTGAAATATGCCCAGAATCTTGATGTTTACTTTCCATGAATAAATTTTTGCCACATATAAAGACTGTTCCTCTTTTTCAAAATCCTTGGTTGTCCCTGACATTAGTGTAGCCTTTTCTTGTTTCCTTTAGTTGATACCTTTTCATCTCCTGCATTTTATTTGCACTAAATGAATTCAAGAGAAGAAAGTGATAGAAAATGAACACAGCTTTATACAGTCTTTGACAATGTTAAGATTATTTATTCAAATATGTGAAGTCAGCAGTCTTCCCATTGTAATACTGACTCTTTTGCTCGTGTGTGTCTACATTAAGACAGTCCAACAAACAATAATTTACATTTACCAAGCCTCATGTCACTCCTCCTGAAAAGTACTGAAGAAGCAAGTTATTTATAATACCGGTCTAGGAAACTGTGTGATTGTGTGTAAATGAGACTGTGTGTGTGTGTATGTGTGCAAGCACAAAGTCACATGGCAACTTGCTTGAAGGAGTACTTGTTCCCTTAACACAAAGTAAGCATAACCAAGTTCTTTTGATATAGCAAAAAATGACATTTTCCTTTACTTTCTGAAGGAAATAGTGAACAACTCAAAAAGAGTTTACGTACTTTGCATTTGATTTCAAAAACAAACAATGAAAATACAACCTTTAATCACTCCAAATTGTGTTGTACGTATTAATTGTATATAAGCAGAGATTTCTAAAATATACCTACAAAGCAGAAATGTTTTATTAGTTGTATTCATATTGTTCGTCACAGTTAAGACCTGTCGAAAGAGCATATATTATGCAGAGTAAGCTGCTTACTATTTGTTTCTTTTATCTTTTTACTATCAGATGAATCAATTTTGCATCTTTTATCTGGAGAGCTGAAGGTCATCTTACATTCCAGTAAGAGTTGTTGATTGTTTCTTCATAAGATTTTTTCACATATGTTCTTCTCTTCTTATTTCTATTGCATCATTATTGTCTAATTTTTCAATACTTCATTCCACAACTGTTTCATAACCTCCTATCTGATCTCTGTGACTCCAGTCCTTTCTCCAGTCTGTCCTTTGAAGTTATGGCCATATGCATTTTCCTGAAAGACTGAATCCATTATAGCATGCCTTTCAAACAAAAGAAAAGAGCAACAAGCAAATCTCTTCAGTGACTCTTCATGGGTGCAGGTTAAAGTTCAGACTTTTCCAAAGTTCTGTGCTGTTACTCTTTGTAAGTAGGGCTGGTGTAAATATTTATCAGTAAGTAATAGGAGCGATTTGATGTGAACTATGACTAATAAGGCCAATTAGAATTTGTAAGTAAGATATGTTTATGTAACCAGAACTGCATATAACTCGATATAAGATAGACACAAATATAAATGCTAGAACTTCCAGTTACTAGCTGTGTGACATAACTTCTTTGGATAGCAGTTTCCTCATCTGTAGAATGGGAATAATAATACTTAGTCACCAGGAATGTTGCACACATATGTGGTTGTAGGACTGAGGTTACTGTCTTCTTGCTGGTCATTGGTCAGAGGTTGCCCTAAGCTCCTAAGGTTTGTCCTCAGATGCTACACAGTGGCCTTCTCAAAATGTGGCTGCTTATGTCTTCAAAGCCCATAAGAAGCTCTCTCTAACCTGTTTTGCATGAGTCTCGGTGTAATGTAACAATCACACAGTGACTTTCCCATCACATTTACAGGTTCTGCCCACACTCAAGGTGGGGGATTATTAGGGGGTGTATACCAAGAGTGGGATTATTAAGGGAGGAGAATCATGGAATTCTGTATATCAAAAGAGTCTATGAAAGGAAATATTCAAATATCACTAAAAGTATAGATCAATAAAACAGCATGAGGTATTGTTTTCAAAACTTTCTAAAAACCAAAAAGCATTTCTTTGTGTGTAAACACTGTAAATCCTTGGAGGCTGTAAGATATTGTAGGAGTAAGGTTTGAGAGTTGTTGGGGGTGAACAGTAGATGAAAAACAATTGGAAATATTATCATAATTACAATTCCTTTTTTTTCTGAAAATTTTACTTTTTCTATTGTACTTATGGTTCACAGTCTACCCCTGGACTTTATGAAGTTTTGTACAGTTTAATTTTAATTAAAAAACCTTTGGACAAGCGTGGAGAAAAGGTATGAAATGAGGTTGGTCTCTCCTGCAGGCTCCTTCATACAGAGGTGGCCTCAGAGCCAGATGTGCACCCTTTGCTTATCTCTGCCAGTGTGTGTTCTGGGTTGAGGTCATATTCTACTCTTTTTAAGTCAACAGCAAAGTCAGTCTCATATGAATATGGAATAAGAAGAGAAATTCTTCCTCTGTTCCCCAGCAGTAGGTGTGGTTACAGGTATCCAGGTAAAAGGGCATATGGCTGTTTTCTGGAGACTCATCTTGTGTGGTAACTCCACTTGGTGCCACCCTACTGAGTAGTGGGAAACCACTTTTAAGCAGTTCTGGCAGTGTCACTTCTCTGAGACCTACTCAGAAAATGTAGATGAAGCACCTCTGCTCACCTTGAGATGAATAGAATGCCCTTGTTTTATTTTCTCTCCTCAGTAATGACAAATGCCTAAACTCCATAGTCTCTCACTTCATTAACATCCTGTTTTCTTTTGCCCTCCAATTAGTTTACCTAGTGCCACCCCCAGCTCAGGTGTCAAGGAATTTTCCTACCCTCAAGTGCTGGCTCCAAACCCCAGTTTTCCTGACTTGTCACTTTCATATGTACCTGTCCAAGCAAAGATGCGTTTCTAGTACTTCTCAGCCTCCAGGGGTCAGACTCCACTTTCCAAGTGGTCTAATTGTTTTACCTCTCAAGAGGCCCAGCCCTTTAAGTTATAACAGATGTTATGTAATAGACATAGGAGCTAATGTCTGCCAGGAAGGAAACTCTCTCATTAAATGAGGTCATATGCCCAATTCTTTGGTGACAGGTACTTATTACTGGACTAACAAGACCCTACTTAAATATGATTTATTGTCTGAAAATGTTAAAATCATTTCCTCCTTAGTAATGTAAAAAGTTCAAAATTTACATTTATTTTCAAAAATTCAGGTGTATTATTATGTTGCTGGTTGGCACTATGTTTATTAGGAATGTTTTATCTTGAAAAGATTAGATTTACAATGTAAACATAAAGCATCTTAACAGTCTTGTATGCCTATGTATATATTTGACTTTTTTAATATATCTAAATTGCCCACTTTTTCTTACATGTATAGTTGTTGTCCTGTCAGTGTCACTGTTATCTATTGATGCATAATGAGCCTTACCAAAACTTAAACAACTTAGGTGGCTTCAAGCAAGAACAGCATTTACTTATCTCACGAGTCTGTAATTTGGACAGGGCTTGGTGGAGACAGTCTGTTTCTGTTCCACTGGGCATTAGCTGGGGTGGTTGGAAGGCTAGATTTGGGAATCACCTGAGTTTCACTCACTTGCATTTCAGGTGCCTTGTTTGAGTGGAAGCAAACAGCTGGGGACTGAGGCTTCTGGGGTATCTCTGTCTATCTTTGTGTGGTCTTTTCATATGATTTTTCCAGCATGGTTGCTTCAGAAAGCTGTGTGTTTTACTTGTCAGTTCAGACTACCAGGTGTACAGAGAAGGAGAGAGAAAGAAAGAGAGCAAGAGAAAGCAAGAGTGTGCCAGAGGAACACTTTATAGCATTTTACTACCCAGCCTTGGCAACCGCACCATACAGCATCACTTCTGACACATTCTACAGGTTAAGCCAGTCATAAATGCTGGCCAGGTTCAAGGGTGGGGGATATGGGCTTCACACCCTGATTGGAAAATGGCAAGGACTGAAGAGCAAGTGGAGCTCTAAACAATCTTGGTGCCATTTTTCAGAAATACAATCTGCCACAGTCTCATTGTTGGATTTATTCAGATTTGGGAACAGAGCTCTCGAAGAGGTGGATTAGAGGTGAGGATGAGAATTTAAGTTCCAAGCTGAGAAATGGTGTTGGTATTGTGAATTAGTGGAAAGTGTGGTGAGTTTAGAGTCCACAGATCTGGGTTTAAAACACAATTCCATGACACCCTGAATGTGAGGCCATAAGAGTGTTACTAAACCTTGATGAACCTCAGACTCCCTATCTGTGAAATAACACTACTTACTCCTCAGTATTGTTGCAAAGATAAAGTTAATGTATAAGTAATAGTGCCTATTATACTCTAAAGTTCTATAAAATATTTGTGTAACCCAAATATCAGGCACTTGGCATCTTTAGTCTTCCAGGATTTGAGGGTCATACTTCTCTCAAAGTATTTCAAAAACTGTCTTGAGCTATGTGCAGAAAAGAGTTAGCAAAGCAGGCATGAGTCTGTTATCCTTAGAAAGTCTGCTTTCAAGGTTGGCTCTTGACTGGCATCTGGTAACTTGGATTCCAGGAAGCTTCCCAACATTTCATGTTAAGAATGACTCACTGTGTCTAAACTGTGCAAACAATGTAGTTTATGTTGAACACCTACTTTCCTTCTGAAAATCTGGAATTTCAATATGTTCTAGGCACAGGGTGCCTACATGGCCAAACCCCAACAAAAACTTTGAACACTGAGTCTCTAATGAGCTTCTCTGGTGCACACATGTTGTCATGACTTGTTGCTGGAGGAATTAAATACATTCTGTGTGATTCCACTGGGAGAGGTCTCTTGGGAGCTTTGTTTCCTTTGGACTTTGCCTCCTGTTCCTTTTCCTTTGCTGATTTTGCTTTATATCTTTTAACTGTAATAAATTATAGCTCTGAGTAGAACTATATGCTAAGTCCTGTGAACCCTTGCAGCAAAACACTGAACCTAGGGATGATGTTAGGGGGCCCTGACATAAGCACCTAGCCCATAATTAGCAAGAATTCAATTTTCAGGGGACTCTTTTTTTCTCCTGGTAACCTCTTGTTCCAGTTTCTTACTTGTTGACATGTTTTTCTTTCTTCCTGCATCTTTGCTTGGACTGCCCTTTTCAAAAAAATTGAGAGGGAAACCAGTGGTAAAATGGACCTCTGTCCTCTTTATTTCAAAATAGCACCAGAAGGCAATAGGTGGAATAGGGTTTTTCTGAAGGTTGGAGGCAATGAAGGAGGATTACTATACAACCCCAGCATACAGTTTAATATGTATTATTGACATCCCACATTTAAGAACCCCTCAGCCAACAGCAGCACCAGAAAATTATCTCTGACCATTGTGTTCTTTACAGATATTACTTTGTATCTTCCCACCTACTCTTTGTAGTCTCTGCACAGGTCCTTCCTTACCCTTCAGCAATGCCCCCAGGACCTCCAGTTTCCTACTTAGGTATGCAGAGATTTTGAACTTGCTTCCTCTGCTTGTCCTGGACCCTGCAGATCCTGCCTGGGGCACATGCTGGGGAAAACTCAAAATAATCAAAATAGCAAGACAAGATGTGGTTTTCTAAAACAACAACAATTGAAGTAAGAATTTCATTTTTCCCACTGGACTTATTTTGAATGCTTCTATTATAATCAATTTTTCAGTGATATAAATGTTGGTATTTTATATATATTAGTATATATGTATATACACACATACATATGATATATATGATATATATATAGATTATATATGTACACTATGTTTTTCAAGGAACACATATTTGGTCTAGCAAATTAATATTACCTGTTTTATCATCACTGGTTCTTTTCCTGCCTTTACTCGTAATTTGAGGTCACCTAAGGGAGGCTTAGAATTCAACTAATGAAAAAATAATGGATTCCACTATGTTTACATTTGAAGAAGCTTTGAGGAATAGGAACATTTTTCTGTTTCCTCTACCAATATTTTGACCAGCCTTTGGGCAGATTTTGCAATACCCTTCTTTCCTACATTTTTGTTTTCCTTTGTTCTACCGATTTCTTGATTTAATCCCCTGCAATGCAGAGTGAAGGAGGAACCAACATTTGCTGAACACCTGTAATGTACTAGGTATGACTCCAGGCTCTGTGTGTGTATGTGTGTGTTTGTATCACTTCATTTCATTTTCAAAAGAGCTGGAGAGGCATTATTCTCAATGTTACATATGTGGAAACCAAGACTGAGAAGTTAATAAACTTGGCAATTGCCACATAATCAGTAAGAGGGGCAGAGGGATTTATAACTTAGGTCTTCCTGATTCTAGGACATTTACTCTTTTCTAACCTATGCTGAAAGGGAAGGATACAGAACTGTGCTAAATAGTCCTTTTTTTTCTTTTAAAACCTATGAAACATGACTATTTTTTATTCATGAGACATCCTCATCTGCAAATCTGAGCAATTCTTTTTCTTCTTTAAAGTAATCTTTGCATACGTTTTTCTAAGATGTTAAATCTCTATTTGGGGTTTTACTTTATGTGTGAAAAAGTAAAGACTCATGCATCAGCATACCCTTTTCCTCCACTGAACTTAATGTTCAATTAGGGCAATTAACTCATCAGGATGTGACTGGTAGCATATAATGTTGGCACTGCCTTCACCATGGATGTCGCCGGTGTGCTCAGCCTTCTCACAGAAGCACTGCATTTGGCTCAGGTATTTTTAGCCCATCTTTGGATTGTTTTTAAACCATGTACTGTTACACGGTGGGAAGACAGATTCACAGTTCGGTTTTGAGATGAAACTGGTGGTAACGAGTCTTTTGAAAATAACAGACCTGATGCTCCCCTTTGCATGTGTACATATTCCTGGGATATGCCTTGTGGGAGGGTTGCAGAGCAGAGAAAGCTGTCTTGCCCTCTGCCAGGGTTCTTTCAGTTGGTGTGAGTCAGGTTGAGGTCTGAGCAGAAGAGAGAAGCTCAGAGCCTGGGACAGTTCTGCTTCCTGACTTTACAGCTAGAAAAATTAATTACACAAGCCATATCGACTGCATGCCTCATATATAGCCAAATAATTAAGACAAAACAGAGGAGCTTGAGGCTGCAGTGAGCTATGATTGCACCAGACTGGCAGGTCTGAAGGGCCCCTGAGTCTGGCAGATGCAGAAAGGGGACAATGCTCCTGAGTGTACCAGGCAGAGATGATGCCTGGGACAGACCCCTACTCATAGGCTACAGATGTTTTGTTTATAGGTCAGCTTCCATCCTGTGAAAGTGTGACAGTCAGTGCCATTGATGTGTATTACTGTGAACTTACTAGAATCTTGGAGAATTTAGACATACAGAGCTGCAATAGCTTTATGATGGATTTGGAGTTAAGAGGACAATGTTTACACCTCATTTTATTCTACCCTTGTAAAGTCACTTAACTTCACCGATTCTTAAGAATCTCATCAATAAAATAGAGATCATCTCAATGCCTATATTCCAGGAGCACTGAAACTATACATTTCAAAGTGCTTTGGTATCAGTAATGTGCCAGGCATGTGTTTTTTGTTGTTATTATAGGTGTTGTTTTTCCTGTTTGGATATAGAGCTTCTGTTCAACCAAGTAGTGTTAGGCCTGCCCTAATTCTTTAAGGCTTTGGTAGAGAGAATGATGCCCCATGAGCCTACTGAGAAAACATTTGCCATCATGAGCATGCACCCTGAGAATAGTTCCTAGGCTTTCCCCAGTCTCAAGCCTGATTCTCAATTAGAGGTGTGAGAGCTCTGTGGAGAGTTTATAAGACCATTACCACCTCATTAGAGTCTCCAAACGTACAAGTTACTGTTTCAATACCCCGACAGAGAGAGAAGTAAAAATGACAACAGGCTTCAGAAAATCAATGACAAGACCTTGAGGCACAATTGCTTTCCTAATAAATTGGCATTGCCCAAGATGATGTGATGACAGCTGTGGGACACTCTCAGGGCTCATACATTGGTCGATTCATGCACTTCCTTCCTAAAACAATACAGTTCAGGTGTTTTCAGCTTCCTCCCCTTCTAGGGTTTCCCATTCTGCATAACTTGGCAGGTGGCCATGCCTGAACCACTTTGGTTTTCTCACAAGTGAAGCTTGATGCCGATAAGCTTTAATGATTGACAGGACTGACTTCGGAGATCTGGTATACACTGTCCCCAGTTATAAGCTGTATGTCTTTAAATAAACTACTTAACCTCTTAAGTGAATTAATTAAGGTCAGATTGGCTCCTGTAACAAATACATGACAGAAACTTAACACAGTCGGGATTTATTTCTTACTTAAGTAAAACTCAAAATGGTTGATGGTTGTACCTGTTCCACTGGGTAACTCCACCTAACTTGTACCTCCTCCATCTTTACCATATAATTCTCAGGTTTCTATGGAAAAGGAGAGAACATGGGATGGTACACGCTGAGTGTTAATGGTCCAGCCCTCATGGTAGCAAAATATTTTTTCTTCACTCATTCTACTGTATTTAATTACGTGGCCACATCAAGATGGAAAGGTGGCTTCCCATCTAGTCTCCAGTAATGTGCCCAGGAAAAGAAAAAATAAGTTTGGTGATTAGGGGAAAAAGCAAGATAAACATAGAAACAGTCTCCCAAGAATTGTGAGCAATATGCATGATAATGGATGAGAATGTGACACATAGTTAATGATTAATAAACATAGTATTATGATGATGTGCCAACTAAAAATTTGATATAATAATTTTCAAAACTGAAAGTCTAGATTAGTATTCATAGTATTTCAGTTGCCACAGGTGAAAAATCAACATTTCATGAGTAGTAATTCAGAAATGATAACAGAAGCTCAACTTTATCAGGCATGCCATATGACAGTACTGTAGCAACATTTACATGAAAACTCTCTCAAGGCTGAGCATGGTAGCTTATACCTGTAATCCCAGCACTTTGGGCGGGAGGATCTCTTGAACTCAGGAGTTCAAGACCAGTGCCTGGGCAACACAGAGCCCCTGTTTCTACTTTTTAAAAAAAAAAATTAGCTAGGTGTGGTGGCACATACCTGTAGTTCCAGCTACTCAGGAGGCTGAGGCAGGAGAATCACTTGATCCCAGGAATTGGAGGCTGCAGTGAGCTCTGACTGTGCCACTGCATTCCAGCCTCCATGACAGAGTGGGATCCTGTCTCAAAAACAATCAGACAAACACAATCTCTCTCAGTTAGGTATAATATTATTATGCTCATTCACAGAGAGGTTCAGAAACTTGTTCGGAGCCACCCAGCCAGTAAGTGACATAGTTGTGACAGACAGTAAGTAATGACTATCAGCACACTCATTGCTCTTCTCTAGACTGGACAGCCTCTCCATAAGCTCCAAGTATAAGGAATTGTGCTCATTTCCCAGCTGAGTAATCTCAGAACCAGAGGTGTTTTAAGTTAATCAGAATTTTCCAGGTGTGTTTCTAACATCTATGTGAACGCAAGCTAGAAAGGCATAGGCCTGTGTTTATAGAAATCTACAAACTGCAGTGATGTGAGCGGAAATATGCTGTTGACGATATGCTTCAAACATATGTATCATATGTAAGTGTAGTTGAATACTTCTTTGATAAATTAATCATGTTCCCCATTTACTTCTTTCTTTTTTCCTAATTCAAGTAGGAAATTAGTTCTATTTAATTGCTTCAGCTGAAGATTGAGGCAAGGTAGAAATCAGAGGTAGATTTCTAATCTCTCAGGTTCTTTCATTCCAAAAGCATTTAAGCCCTCAGTGGACCTAAGCAAAAATGGAGGAAATGTTAGGACAAACATTAGAAAGAGGCTAGGGTCCACACAGAGTAGAAAAAAACATTCCTATGAACTGGAAAGAGAAGACAGGGGGCAGGTAATGGGAATAGAAGGATTGCTGTCTCCAAAGGAGAGGAAACCTGGGTTCTGTTTACTAGGCAGATTCCCAGAACAACAGCTAGATTGAGAGTTTGCCAGGAGGCCTATACAGATGAGACCATAGGCAGCCTCACAAAGATTTCTTCTATCTCAGGGTTGTACAGAAGCAACACACTGGAGTGCTTCTCAAATCTAATGTGCATATCGATCACCTGGGATCTAATTAAAATGCAAACACTGATTCAGGAGGTCTGGATTGGAACCCAAGATTTTGCTTTTCTTTCAAGTTCCCAGGTGGTAACTAAGTTGCACACTTAGAATAGCAATGGTCTACAGTGTCACCAGACTTAAATGGGCCACACGGACAGGAAAAAGCACCTAGGAGTTGTGTATGAGCTGAAACATCCTCTGTGACTGTTCAAATATCATTTGAGTCAATACCATCCAATACTTCATTCAAGAGCCTAGTGCAAGTTAGTTTCCCCTTGGTTCACTCTTCCCTGTGTCAACAGCCACTACCATCACCAGTGACATACAACAGAGTTCAAGGTCATTAGAATCCCGAGCTTTTGCTCCACCTTCATCTGACTTATTCCATACGAACACCATTAGGACATGCTCCTGTGACACTCTTATGTCCAAGCAAAGGAGCACAGAGCCTTGAAACTCCAGTGAGTGGCAGTGATGGTGGAAGTCCCCCACACTCATACTAGGAAAGCAATCCCCAAACCATAATGAGCCACAAGAATAAAGCACTGGCTCAACAAACCAGAGTTTACATTATGGCTTATACCTACCAACTTGCCAGGTGGTTAATCTTGAGAAATATGTTCAATATTACTGAACTTCATTTACTTCATTAGTAAAATGGGGCTTCTGTAAGAAGTAAATGAGGGAAGATTTCAGGTTCTTTCTACACGGTATGAGTGACAGCTGAGTCAAATGAGTCAGCAAGGGAAGGAGTTAGATAGATACCCGAGGTCTTCTTAAAATAGTTTAGAGAAGGCTTTTTTGACAACGCCAGTGATTAATCTCAGAGGTATGTTCAGTCAGTTTAGTTTGCAAAATGTAGAATTCCTTTCATAAAGGCATAAAGGCCTTAAAGGGGGGCCACTTGCAAGCCTTATTTCTCTATCAATGAATCGTTTGTCTCTCATCCTACCTTTGCCTTGAGGCTACTTATCTGTAAAACAAGTTCCCTTTTACTTCAGCTATGTAGTTCAAAGTCAAGACTATTTCCCTTAGGTAACCTTGATCTAAAGGAAAGTAATTACTTGATATCAAGGCTGTGTCTTATGAGTCAGATTAAACAAATCAGATCTAGACAAAATTGCCAATAAATAGTGTTTCTTGCATCTCTGGAACACACTCTCTTGAACCTGCTCCTTCTGTGTTTCTCAGCATGCAGCACTTTGCTCAACAGATTCTGCCACATTTGGTCTCGGGAAGATGTATTTTGTCATAGATGCACAATCACTGACATGCTCCAAGTGGTATTTAAAAAAAAAAAAATTGTAATTTTCTCATCACATGAATAAGTTTAAAAAGTGGCCACAGGGATAGGAGCAACAACAAACACAGCATCAGTGGAGAATCCTATGAGCTAGTTTTTTCTTTCTTTCTTTCTTTCTTTCTTTCTTTCTTTCTTTCTTTCTTTCTTTCTTTCTTTCTTTCTTTCTTTCTTTCTTTCTTTCTT
>NW_012115344.1:1494903-1547413 GCF_000951035.1 Colobus angolensis palliatus | reverse complement strand
TTTCTTTCTTTCTTTCTTTCTTTCCTTCCTTCCTTCCTTCCTTCCTTCCTTCCTTCCTTCCTTCCTTCCTTTCTTTCTTTTTTTTTCTTGACAGAGTCTAGTTCTGTCACCCAGGCAGTGGCTCAATCTTGGCTCACTGCAACCTGGGCCTCCTGGGGTTCAAGCAATTTTCCTACCTCAGCCTCCCAAGTAGCTGAGATTACAAGTGTGTGCCACCACGTCCGGCTAATTTTTTTGTATTTTTAGTAAAGACTGGGATTTGCCATGTTGGCCAGGCTGGTCTCAAACTCCTGACCTCAAGTGACCCACCCACTTTGGCCCTTCAAAGTGCTGAGATTACAGGCGTGAGCCACCGGACCCGGCCAAGTGAGCTAGTATTTCTAATAAAGTACATTTCTAATGAGACATTAGAGACATGAGACAATTCTAATGAAACATTAGAAATGTCTCATTTCCTCCTTTTCTAAGGGAGTATAGGACAGTTGCAACAACAACATTAATGACTTGACTATGCAAATTAAACTTTCTCACACCATACTAGGGAAGGGAATACTTTGAACATTTTCATTTATAACAACAGCAATAGCTACACCAGCAATGGCCATTTACTAATTGTTAGTTATGGTCCAGGCACTATGCTAAGTCCTTTAAATGTAACATCTAGTTCAATGCTCACAAAATTCTTGCAGTGGTAGCACTAAAACCATATTACATTTTCCCCATGAAACATTTACTAATTTCCTCAAGTTACCAAACAATTTTAACTTAATAATATTGTTAGTAGCTAACATTTATTTAGTGCTTACTATGTGAGAATCTTTTTGTTAATGTGTCATATTTTTCTTATGATCCACTAAACCTAAAGCTCCATGAGGTTAGATATTTTTCTCTCCTATTTCTTACTGTTGTATTATTAACAATGATAACAGTTCTAGGCATAGAGCAGATACTTGATAAATATTTACTGAATGAATGAATGAATCTCACGATACCTTTTTATTTTACAAATGACAAAAATTTAAAAAGAGAGAGTTAAATAATTAGCCCAAGGCCACATAGCTAGTAAGGAGTGAAAATATGAACCCCGTCTGACTTCAATTTTTCATATTTAGCCACCATTTCATACCTCTGATGGTATAATTGGTGTAATTAATTATATAACTATGATAGATGAAACTCTATATGTCCAGGAGTGCTGAGGTGATGCCTGCATGGCTTATGTGATCAAAATCTTTGTAGTTTGCCTGCAGTTTTTTTGTTGAGACCTTGAGTTTTGAGTGATGTGCTGAAGAAGCAAGAGGCATAGTTTTATGAAAAAGGTATAGGAAGGACATTCCTGAGAGAAGAGAGTGAGTACAAATGGGCCCAAATTCAGAAACAGGACTTGTGTCTGGGTGTTAAGCAAGCTTGTATAACACAAGAGACAGATCTAAATGTGAGTAGAGAAGAAGAAGCTTAACTGAAAATGGATATGCCAAATAGAAACTTTCTTCATGATTAAGAATTTAGAAGGAGCATAAGGAATGACTGAAGTCAGCCGTAGGCTTTTAGGCCAGGAAACAGTATTATCACACTATATTTAAGAAAATGGTTTTTGTGGTTATGTGCAGCATAAAGTTTTGAAGGTAGAGATACAGTTAGAAAGTTTTAGTGGTAGACTAAAATCCAAGGTGATTAAAATCTTTGCTGCAATTGTGTCTTGAAAACAGAAATGATGACATCTAGGGAAATGTTTCAGAAACAAAACAAAACAAAACAAAAAACCCTGCAGGACCTTTCCTTGGCTTGGATATTGGGTGTGATGTAAAACTTTCTTAGCATTAATGTAATATCAGTACTTTGCTTTCTAAGACACAATAGAGAAGGTATATTCTTCACCAAGGGTTACATGAATAGGAGGAAATTAGCTTGACCAGTTATTGGTCACAAAGCTGGCATGTGCAATGGCCAGAATGTGGCTCATTTACAGGTTTTGTTAGGATAGCACAGTGTTTAATTGATTTCAATGGCTGCAGAAACTCACCAGAGGCCCCTCTGTGCTGTTGTCTTATATATAACAACATTACATAATAATTTTACCTACCTGGACTCAAAATGCATTTGAATTTGCAACCTCTGCCTTAGATATTTTTTGAGATCCTTTTACAGCAAATTTACAATACTGTGCTTCTAAATGGTAGCAGAATTACAAAAATTGCCTTTGCCTTTCATCGTGTGGCAGCATGGTTACACAGCTCCCACACACAGCTCTTGCAATTATGCAAACTTTTTGGAGCAGAAGAAAATAGTGTTGTTTCCATGTCAGTGTGTGGGCTACAAAAAGAACATGAGGATTCTCTGATTCTCTTGAAATGTGAGCCGGGAAGGAGAATGCAGAAAAGTGGTAACAAACCTGTAGTCATGAGGTCTTAGTCAAGAATAATCTTTAAAGAAAATCTACCTCCGTGAACAGAGGGGCATGACAATAGGTAAAATTAAAGAACAGGATTTGATGTGTTTTTTTGGAGTCACATGAGTGACCAGCTGTGACCTATGGGCCTCTCAGGCAAACTCAGGAAAGCCCCTGAGTTCGAGGAGGTTAATATCTAGAGAAGGCTAAGACAAACCATACATTTTTTTCACCTTGGCTGAAGTTTTAATTATATGGTTCCGTCTTTCTCAATTGAAGTAATGGACAGCAGGAAGCTGCCGATGGCCTGTAAAATCTGGAAGGTATAAAGATGTAGCCAAAATGAGGAAATGTGCAGAGAAACCAATGTGAAACAAGGTTGACACAAAGAAGATTTCAGGCCAATCAAGGGAGCGTGGCCAACATTTTCTCTCAGTGCAGAATGCACATGTAGTTTTAAAAATGATTAATTTGTCAAAATACATATCCTCTGGAAAGAGTCTTGAAGGCTGGTTGTGCATGTTCTCTTTACATCTTGGCAGAAGATCACCTGATTTCCTTTCCAAGAAAACAAGTGTAAAAGCTACTATTTTTTATTTTTCAGATGAAACTGAGCACATCTTTAAGTACATTTTGTAGAGTTTAAGCCACCCCCTCCCGCCCCCTTCTGTGCTGCATTGCCAGCTTTTGCATGGTACTTGAATGCCTTATTTTAACCCTGACTTTTGTTATCCATAGAACTATGTGAAACCACATTTTGTAACTTTAAGCTCTGTCTTCACAGAGACTATGCAGCTTCAGAAATGCTGGGTTGGTACATGGAAACCTTGTGTTCAAAGATTATAATTATTTTGTACCAAGGCAATAATATGGGAGTATACAATGTAATCAAAATTCTTTCAAAGTACCCTATTTAGATATTCAGCTTTCTAATACTCTGAATGTTTACAGGTTATAGCCTTAGTATTATCTCAGGATCAAGGAAATTTTATGGGTAGCCAAATTATAACTTTCTTTTTCGGACAACAAATACATGATTTATCCAAGAAAAAAAGGAGAACATGGGAAACCTTTCATTTGAAGATAACTTTAAATGATAGCATCTTAATCCATGGATCTAATACATTCTTATTTTCCAAATACAATCAACCCATATTGACTAACTATAATATATCCAATACCATGATTAGTGCTTTTGCATTTATGAAGTAGTTATTCTCTCTATAGCCCTGTAGGGATAAATATCATTAGTATTGTTCTCATTTTAAAAATGGAAAACACTGATTTTTAGAGGAATTTGCCTCAGATTACATGGTAATAAATAAGAGTGGGAACTTCAACTCCAACTTTAATATTTATTCCATGATATGCAGGCAAACCTTTGTTCACAAAGTCTATTTTTCGAAAGAGTTTTCTAATAATCTCCTTTTGAATAATTTCAGTGCACTAGATTTCTGACAACCTTGTTAGTTTCTCTAGTTGTGTATTCTTTCTATGTGTGTGTGTATAGAAGAGTTAAAGGGGTCAACTATTTTGTGAAACAAAATATTCAATATTCTTTGGAAACATTTGCTTAATCATAATCTACTCCTGATTTAAGAATGTCAGCTAATTAAACAAAATAATTAGTAAATTCAAGTAATATCTGTTCTTCCCCCAAACTTAATGCAACCAATGTAGTTTACCTCATCTATTGAATATTGCAAAAGCTTTTTTGCCTTGTTTATTTGCATCTACTTTAGCCAATATATTTTGAATGCTGCTGTCAGCATACAAAATCAAGCCCCATTGTTACCATTTTATTCTTCTACCTAGAAATTTTAGTGGTTAAAAACTATTCCCATGTGAGACTTCCTAGCCTTCCCCGATTTCCCATACCTATTAAAAACATTCTTGCCTTTGCTTGTTTAACTTCTCCTCTTTCTTCACTCTCGAAAGAGTTTTCAACTTAGATCTAACAGAAAAGGTAAAAAAACGCCATCACTGATTTCACAGAACTCTAATTAAAATTAAACATTTTCAATTATAAATGTAAGTAGCAACAAACTACAGTAATATTAATAATTCCTGGGCTTTTCACCAACAGATATCATAGATATTCACTTCCGTCAGGCATACCCTTCTACTCCTAATGAAAAAGAAAACAAATCATAGATATTCATATATCATATTTTGATTATTACAGGTATCTCAACATACTATTTCTACTAATCATGACTTTGTAGTTATATGAGTTATTAATCTTATCACTAGCTTTGTTACTCAAGATATTAATAAAGAATCTATATTGCTATGATGTAGTTTTGTTTTTAATATTTTGATAACTGTATTTCAATATATTTAGTTTCCTTTGTGATCTAATGCATATTTTATTTTAGGTATTTAGGAACATTGTTCTGGCTGGGCATGGAGGCTCCTACCTGTAATCCCAGCACTTTGGGAGGCCGAGGTGGGTGCATTACTTGAGGTCAGGAGTTTGAGACCAGCCTGACCAATGTGGCAAAACCCTGTCTCTACTAAAAATACAAAAATTATCCAGGCGTGGTGGCATATGCCTGTAATCTCAGCTACTCGGGAGGCCGAGGCATGAGAATCACTTGAACCCAGGAGGCAGAGGGTGCAGTGAGCTGAGATTGTGCCACTGCACTCCAGCCTGGGTAACAGAGTGAAACTATGTTAAAAAACAAAAAACAAACAAACAAAAAAAAACATTGTTCTGAGCTAAGGCCCATAGACTTCACTTTCACCAGACTGTCTATTCAATGGTATAAAGAAGGTCACATGTCCTTACTATAGGGAGAGTCTAATGTTTTCTAGGGCCTACAAGATTGTATAAAGCAGAGATGATATATTAATAGAGGAGGGTGAACAGAAACAAGGAGGAGAGACGAAGCCCAGGGCAAGGAAATCAGGGAAGTGTGGGGAAGATAATATCAAGTGTTGTATGGGTTGGTGTGGAGAAGTAGAAGGTGAAAAGTTAGGGATAGGGAGAAAGTAAGGAAGGTAAGAAAATATGTGAAAAATGAAAAGGAGAATTTTGAAGGGTTGGTTTTATTGTAAGTGGGATCTCCTTTGATTCTCTTAGAAAAATATTGAGAAATTGATTTGCTTTAATTGAAATTAAAAAATTCTGTTTGTTTCTGGACTATCTTCTTTGAATATTCGCAATTCAGAACTGGGCTACAAGAACACTGGAATTTAATTGGGTTACACCTTTAGTGGCTTGCTGATGAACTCCTTCAAGAAAAAGTGATATTAAGTAGCTTGGCATAAAAGTCCTCCAAATTGTATACACCTACTTGTACAAATGTACATGCCCTCAGTTCCCATTATCAGTCCCCCATTTGAGCTAATAAATACTTTTTACTATCTTTTGATCATCCTCAGTCACAGCCTACTAATGTGCCTCTGCCCTTTCTAGTTCTCTGCCTGAATTGCCTCATTTCAACCCTTTCTACAGTCTTCTCAATAACCTAAGCGTGACTCTTCTACCTCCATAAAATCTTCTGCAATTACTACACAACAATAGTCAGTAAACTTAACCTTGAAAGGATCAGAGAGTAAAGGTTAGACTTTGTGGGCCAAAACAAGTCTTTGTTGCAGCTATTCAACTCTGTCCTTCTAGCACAAAAGCATTCATAGAATGGAAGTAAGTGGATGAGTGTGGCTGTGTTCCAAAACCATTTTATATACAAAAACATATGGCAGGCCAGATTTGATACATTGGTTATAGTTTGCTCGTTCCTACTCTAGATCACAGCAATCTCTTCCTTTTTCTGAACTCTATTACTAGCTAATTTCATAACCTCACATTCAGGTCTATTACAGCCCTACCCTATTGGTTACACTCCTTACTATAAACTTCTTCAGGGATTAATTTGGAAATTTGGGTTCTATTGTTGAAGAAAGAAATGAAAAATTATTTCATGTCAGTGAGGTAGATGTGTTAGACCTGCACATATTGATGTAAATATTTCTAGTCCCCTATGTCTGTCAATAATTCAGCTTCAATCACATGTCATTGCCAATTTGGAAAAACCAGCCCCACAACTGTCAAGATACATTTAGAGCTTTACAAAAACACTGATATGGTTGACTTGCACTTCAGAGAAGAATTAATAACTTTTTATCTATGCTGAAATATTTTTCTGTTCTTCATATCTGTTTTGTGAAACTCATTAAAACTGAATTATCAGGAACTGAGTATTTCACTAATACATTTGCGTGAATTTCACTGGCAGATATACTTGTCATAAGTGCTGATTACTTTCCAGAAGGATAAAATTTGGGATCAAGAAGCTCAAGTTATATACCCTGATCCATCTACTAACTCTGCTATTAACTCTGTACCACTGGGTAAGTCATTTAATATTTTGGATCTTTGCTACTCTGTAATAACAGTATAATACACTTATCCACTACCTTACAATGAACAATGGACAATGAATGTGAAAGTGCTTTGTAATAGGTAAAGTAATATAAATGGCACTTGATGATGCTATAATCACATTGGGGATCCTTCATTTAGTAGACATTATTATATTAGTTACAATATATATAAACATGTATAAATACATACAGTCACAAAATTGTTTAATATTTGCTATTCTAGAATAGAGTTTAAGGGAGTTCTAGCCCCTAGCGTTGGCATTCTGGAAGCATTGGTCCAACTGAAAGGAAATTGTTGAAGGTAAATCGAAAACATCAAGGTCAAATCAAGAACTCTCCCTTGCCCCACCCCAAATTTAAATAGATTAAAGACAGAGTGAAAAATCTAACTTGATGTCTATGACAGTACCTAAGAGGGATCTAGATTGAATACAGCAGATAGGAAACATACACGAAAAATACAGAAAAGACATACTTGGGGCGTGAGGTAGAGAACCAGACTGATTCAGGGGATCTTTCTGAGCGCAATCATCAAAGGCTGAAGACAGGCTCAGCCCTGGCAGGACTAAAGCATGAGGGGCGAACCACAGCTAGAAAAATGAACCATGGAACCATCCTCTTCTTACTCAGTTTTCAGAGGAAGAGGGCAGTCTTGGTGGGCAAGACTAGGTCAGAAGCATATTAGCTAGCAGGAGCCAGAGGCTATACCACTTAACACTTCCACATCTTCACAGAGATGGTGTGATACAATAGAGACAGTAGGGCTTTGAAGCCAGTTGCTTGAATCTCAAATTTTCTCCTTTTATTAGTTGTGTGATGGTAATTTTCTCTAAACTTCATCTCTTCATCTATAAGATACTGTAAAGAAATTGCCTAATACAAGGTTGGACAAGTAGATGGCAATAAATAAATATTAGTTCTTCTTAAGACAATCTGCATCTGGTTTTAAGACAGCAAAATATTATTTCCAACCTAATTTGCTGGTTTGGTGAAAATTCCTCAGATTTTGTTAGACTGGTGTGTCATTTTTGAGCAGACTTCAGGTGACTGGCTGAGCATTGTGTGTAGTTGGGAAGAATTAGATGGAATAAGAACATTTAGATTTTTTAAAAGCTTATGGTTTTTGTTCTTAATTATAGTTTGAGCAAGACCAATTTATTGTTCTTAGGTAAGTACACCTATTGAAAAATGTGTTAATTTATACATATCAATTGCAACATATCAAATTCCATTCACACATTTTACATGTTGGCTTTGCTACAGCAGCCATTTCCTGGATTTGATATAAATTGAAAATTTGAAAGCGTAGTGTGAGTGTTTGTGTTATGTAATAATTTTCCATCTGTTAACTTAGAATTATATACATAGATCTTTGCATTTTTCTTTCCTGTCTCCTAGACATGAACTATAAATAGACTTATTAGGATTAACTTCTGTATTTATTTCCTGCAATTTTTGACGTTTATTTCCTTTTTTTGGTAGTATTCCTTTAAATTCCATAAACTTCATTATCAAGTTAAAATTATTATTTTCTTAAAAGCATCTCTGTGTGATATTTTTATGTTTTGGAGTACACATGTTTTTATATATATTGAATAGAGTATTAATTTTCACTCTATATTAATCAGACTGAATTGTTTTAGTTGAAGACAATAATTCTTTCTTCTTTAAACAGGTTGGAAGTTACTAGGGAACATTACATGGTTCGTAGAATCACTGGGAGAACTGGAGAAACAGACTCTAAGTGTTTAGGAGCGATAACAGAACTTCATTTCTGAACTGGCCTGATTTGGTTGCTGCTGCCACCATTGACTTCAAAACAATTCCAGCACACAACAAAAATCAATGCCTGGCTTCCTGTTCTCAGGAGCTCAGTTCTAAATCAAAGTCTCAGGAGATTCATCTGATTGATGGAATTTAAGGCACATGTCTGCACTCTACCTATAAAAGAGCCTGGGAAAGACTTTTTCTTCAAATTTTAACTTAGGGAGGTGGAATTCAAAATATAGAAATCTATCAAAATGCGTGAGGTATTCAAAATTTTAGGAAAGCCTTGGATGGCATTAGTCCACTGCATTTTACACAGTCTTCTCAAGAATAGTGGAGACTATTGTTTTAAAAGTTTATTCAAAGGCTGACAAAAATTGTATTTACATCATTTTATTTCCATTTTTTATGAGTCACATAAACACTCTTTCTCTCCATGGCTAGAAGGTCCTAATGTAATGTCCATAATTGAATTTCTCATCCTTGCACACTCCACCTCCATGTATATACTGTCCCCTAGTGCATATGCTGCCCCCTATCATTGCTTTTTATCTTAGTAAATGCTATCATTATTCACTGAGAGGCAGCCTTGCTATCTATCTTTCTCTTTCATCTTTCTTCCCTACCTAATCACAAAGTCTTACAGATTCTGATTTTGAAATATGTTTCTAATGTACCCACCACACTGGGCATCTGCACTGTCATAGCTGTAGCCCAATGAACATCATATTTTCCTAGATTACTGCAGTAATTTCTTAATTTATTTCCATGATTTTACCTCATGTTATTTGTTGAGATCCCCTTTCACCAAAGAAGATGAGTTCCTCCTTTACATACTTAGATGGCAACCCATGTATTTCCTACAGAACTTATCACAATTACATTTTTACATTTGTAATTTATTAACTATTGTTGTAAGTTTTAATATGTCCATGTTTCCCACTGAATTATAAACTCTCTGAAGGCAGGGACTGCAACTGTGCAGTGACAGGTTCCTTATGTATAATGCAGAAACTTAATAAATATTGGTTTAAAGAATGTATGAATGGGCTTAGCATTATGTACCGACCTTGGAAGATTATATAAGTTTTTTCAGGGATTTCTTTCTATGGCTTAGAAGACTCTAAATAATCTTTGCCCAGTGGTTGACCTTTGGGGGAATGAAACCATTTTTAAATTTGAATATCAATCCTCAAGGCAGTAACCAATGAAATAAAATAAAATACTGTAAAATAAAAGTGTGTTCATTCCAGCTGGACCAATGCATGCCCTTTTTTCATAAATGGGCCTCCATGACTATTTAACCAGAGTTAATGACAATGGAAGTTTTATTCACTTTTTGGAATTTATATTTTGAATATCAGCTATGTACTAGGTAGGCAGAATGTTCAAAACTTGGGATGTAAATATGATTTAAACATCTTGAATTGCTCAAAATATTGTGGAAGAAATAGTTTTTACAACCTCTCTGTTAGATTATCTAACAAATAATCTATTTCTAATGGAGAAGAAATAAAATACTTAATGGAATTATTAATTTTGCTACCAGACTGAAGACCAGAGAAGGATCATCTTGAAGAATAACCATAATTTCACCAGGAAAAGTATTTTTAAAAAGGCATTTCAGAAAGTGATAATAGGAGAAGTGAAAGTGTAAATTTCCAATGAATGAAGATGGTTGTGTCTCCTGATCAATAACCAGTGAAATTAAACAACAACAAAAAAAAGAGCAGATATACAGATATTCCTCAGGCTAGATAAGGATAAATGGCTTGCCCACTCCATATTGAAGTGTTGTTCTACAGAGACTGCTCTTCACCTACTGAAAACTGGTCCTGTGCTGTTCTTTAGATCACTTAGTGTTCATAGTTTTGTACTTCTCTGTTCATTCTTGTTGACTCCACCACCTTTGTGATACTCTACAGAAACTGTAATATGGTTGGCCAAGGAGAAGATAGCATTTGCAGTCATTAAACATAAGTTTCCTACTTCCTACCAAGGCCCACCATTCCCTCTCATCCCTACCACACACAACTTCTTCAGGAGCACACATTGTAAATCTCATTCCTATCAAGGCCAGAATAATATGAACTCAAGTTTTTAACCTTGTTTCCTTTTCTTCTCAAATCATTCACTAGCACTTATAACAAGAGGGACACTGAATATAGAGTCAGATAAACCCAAGTAGAACTCCTAGCTTGGCTACTTGTGGCTTTAGGAATGTTACTTCTCTATTAGATGGTTTCTGCAACTAGAAAATGATGAAAGGAATACTTCCTTACAGTGTTGGCCACCTGATCATATGGAGCAGCACAAGCAAAAGTGCACATAAAGGGCTGACAATATATGTTCGTTATTTTCATATATAATTATGGCAACTCTATTGTAACCTAAGTAGTATATATGGTAGGCTATACTGTCCCAAAACTATTGCTACTAACCATTATGTTAAGACGATCTCAATAGTGCTTTAACAGTTCACATTACTTCAGTATTCTTAAGTCTACCTGACATGTGAAATCCAGGGTGCTATGGAGAAAGCCCCCACAACCAGCTGTAGGTCTCTGAAAATAATTTATTTTCCAATCTGCAACTCTAAGGATGGAGATGGGGTGAACTTTATATTTCTCCACTGGGCCACAAGTGTGTTTCCTGTGAGATAGATGCTCAATATCTGTCAATGAATGACATTTATATGCACATCTTCTTCCTTACACAACCCTAAGCAAATGCCTTATGGTGTGGCTGTGAATTAAATAACGTACCAACTCTCCCCAATAAAACGAAAACAAAGAAAGTTGTGTTTGCCCTCATCAGTACACCTATGCAAGCAAATTCCTCTTCCTTCTTCTCTTGTACTCTCACTCTCCCCCATCCTCCCCTTTTCCATTTATGAGGAATGAAAGCAAAGCAAGATCCTGCCCATGTTTTTTGAGTTTATTGTTCTGACTGCTAGGCATCTGTGTCCTACTGCTCCTGTGTAGAAACCATTAAGCTTTTCTTCCATTTGCTTCAAGATGCTTTAAGAGTCATGTTAGTAGGATGTAATTAGAAAAGACAAGAACATCAGGGAAAATGCTAGACAATTACTAGGAGACCCAGGGTAAAAACAAGATTGAGACAAACTAGTTTATATGAAAAGAAATTCTGATTACCACCATAGTTATTATTGGTATTTAACATTTATTGAGCACTAACATGGAGTTACACACTATACAGAACATAGAATTAAACTTTTTTTTTTCTAGCCAGGAATTCACATTTAAAAAGCTGTGAGATTCTTCCAAAGTTGCTAGTCTCAAATGATACTCTCCTGTGAGAAAGGATGGAGGCTTCTAATCCTATGTAGTTCTGATGAGGAAATAAATAAGATAATAAACATGAAAATTAGAATTGCTTATAGTGAGCGCTCAATACAAATTAGTTACTCATAGGAGGAAGGTAGGCTTAATAATTCCTAATAGTATTAACTCAATTGAAGCTGTTGGCCTGCTTGAGGATGTTGCTTTCCCATATATAAAGTTGAACTCTTCAAATTGTGCCTTGCTGTTATAAAATCTCTGCAAACTACTGTAATTCAGTTTTTCTTGAGAAAGTGTTTAGACATTTTTATAGCATTTGAATATTATCAAATGTAAATATTTAATCCTGGGTAGGTCAAATAATATCATAAGTCCTTCAAAGGCAAAAATTTGTCTTTTACATATGTGTAGATCTCATTCCTGAAAGAGTTCCCGTTAAATAATAGGTGATGAAAGAGTGAATTAAAGAAGAAATGAATTGGCCGGGTGCAGTGACTCATGCCTGTACTACCAGCACTTTGGGAGGCTGTGGTGGGTGGATCACGAGATCAAGAGATGGAGACTCTCCTGGCAAACATGGTAAAACCCTGTCTCTACTAAAATTACAAAAATTAGCTGGGTGTGGTGGTGCACACCTGTAGTCCTAGCTACTCTAGAGACTGAGGCAGGAGAATCACTGGAACCCAGGAGGCCGAGGTTGCAGTGAGGTGAGATTGCGCCACTGCCCTCCAGCCTGGAAACAAAGCAAGATTCCATCAAAAAGAAAAAAAAAAAAGAAAGAAAGAAAGAGAGAGGAGGGAGGGAGGAAGGAAGGAAGGAAGGAAGGAAGGAAGGAAGGAAGGAAGGAAGGAAGGAAGGAAGGAAGGAAGGGAGGGAGGAAGGAAAAGAAAATAAAGACAATAAAAATATTTAGAAATTAAACTACAAAAAAACATGAGTTTTGCATTTTCTATAAAGAAAGCTACTTGTAGGAAAAAAAGCCCTTTAGTCAGCCTCATCAAGCTGTGACTGTGCGTGCCACGAAACACAACCAATATTTTCATGTGGTGATGAGATAACATGTAAAAGCCAAGAAACATCTAATGTATGTTTGCTATTAGCCCAACTCTTGTTAAGTCCAGTTAATTCACATTTATTTGGTTACTTAGGAATGAGCTTATTCTTCTAAGTGCATTTTCAGACAAATAAAAATTACTCTTTTGAGTGCTGAAACTATTTTGGATAGATATCTTTCCAAAATATGTATACACCGCTTTTCTTTCTGAAGTAGAGCATAATCTGTTAAGTTTTAATCTGTACATTCTGGGAATCATGCTGGAAAATTGGAGCAGATTTAGAAAATAACTTTCCGCAAGCTTCACAGTCCAGGACATAGATCCTGAGCCTGTTGCCTTCCATCATGCAACAAGACATCTGAGAATTCAAAATTCCAATCTGGTTTTTCAGGTGGTTTTAAAGGATGCTTTCCTAGGTAGGAAGATATAATATATTTTATTTAATAAGTGGTTTTAAAAACTTGGATATATTCAAAATTAAGTGAAACTCTTGAATGCTACTCTTTCTTAGTTCTGCAGAGTATATTCTGTTGGGTATGACTGCATAAGTTTACGACAACCATCGTTACGAAAGGCACACCTTAGGAAAAACAGTTTAACAGGGTGAAATAATGAAGATTTGCCTTTATGCCTGTTTGTTTGCTTGTTCTAGGCCAGACTTAAATATCTGTGATTGCTATTCACATAAAAACAGGATAAAGTGACTTTTTTCTCTGCTCATGCATAAAAAGAAAAGAGATGGCTCTTATTTCCTCAACTAATTGAGTGAATGGAACTGGATGTCTCCACCAGTGTTTGTAACATGATTTACCCTGAGCTTTGCCTCCTCCATTTTCTTCCCACACTCACTGGTAGTCATAGTCAAATGTAAATGGGTAAATGTAGACTTAGCCAAGAGGCGTATTTCTCCCAGTTGGTGACTTGCTTTAATTATGTCTGCTCTTTAAACTGTCCCTAAGATTCCAACTTAGGCCAAGCAATCCACTACTGCAATCATTAGCCCCTCCCAATATGAGTTTGTCCCCTCAATCTGGGCCTGACTTCTTTTCCTTTCTGAAGCTGAGCCATGGCCTGAAATTTATCTTTTGCAAATTGGCAACTTGCAAACAAACTCTAGTTGCCTCCTTTACTATTCAACAACATATTCTTGGATTATTATTTGCCCATGATGTAATATGAAAGAATAGAAATTATACTTCTCTAAATACAATTTGTTAGAGATTAAACAGTTTAAATGAACTATAAACACTTAGAAAGGGAATTGGAAAAACAATTCTCACAGAAAATGAAAAATGTGTGAAAATTATTTTTATTGCATTAGTTTCCCCTGCTGCTGTATTTTGAATACTTGCCAAATTGTGTGGATAATTAGCATGGTTTCAAAGGCAAATATATTGATTAGTTTGTATGTGAGAAATTAATTTATTTTGTATGGCTTATTTCTTCTTGCATTCTTACATAAAGTAAACATAGCCCAACTGACTAAAATATTGCTGCATGTTCTACCACAGGGTGACCCTAAATTCACAGAGTCATAGATTATGCTTAACTTTTTAACCCATAGCTAATTAATAGCTGTGACAGGCTTACATGGAAGCCTGCCTTAAAGCAGAGAAGTCTAGGTTGTTGACATGAAAGAAAAGCTGTATTAATAAAAGAAAAATATTGGCCTTTGATACAAGTAGAACATGTATGCGGTTTTTGTTCCCCTTACTTTGACAAATGTAGAAGTATTATTGCTGATTCAAGATCCACAGCTATAATTACTGCCAAGATCATTCAGAAGTCCCAAAGGTTGCTGCTGGTTCTCACATTATTGCATTGGGCTCATTTGTGAATGCCTCAGGTGAACTGTTTTAGTCTTCCTTCAGTGGAACTACTAGACCAAGTTCTGCAGGGCACTATATGGTATACTTTCCCATGACTGATTCTCAGTAAAGCCTAGTGAATATGGTAAAACAAGTCCTGAGCGCTCCTGAGCATAGTAAAATAGACCCTGAGTGCTCTTACGGCACTTGGGTCCATATCTTGATCGCTTTTGGTTTGTTTGGCCACAGGTTTCCACTGAGCCATCAAAATGAGCTTTAAGGTGGGGAATTCTATTTCAGGGTCAGCCATGTGATTCTTAACTGGAAGACTGCAGAAGGCAAGAATGTCCTTGCATTCCCTATGTCTTCTGCTCCAGACACTTCTACAGTTTGACCTAGAAGTTAAGAAAACATAAAACAAAAGTTGTACAAGAATGGAACTTGAAAGACAAAAAGGATGATTGTGTCATCATCAGAAGTAACACATTCTGATTTAGGCATTGATGTGAGATTCAAGGGTCAGTGCCACTTATTGGATATAACAGTGTTGGAGTCAGGCAGACTTGTGTTTGGATCCTGGCTCTGCTCACTGCCAGCTGGCTGACCTTGGCCAAAACACTTAACATTTCTGCACCTTTGTATCTTTGGTATGCACAACAAAATGTATATAAAAACACTAACCAGACAAATTTATTGTAGGGTTAAATAAAATAAGGACCAGCACTTAGAATAGCTTAGATACTCAGCAAGCAGAAGTTAGTTTTCTCCATTAATATAATGGTAGTATTAATAATAAAGTTAAAATAAACCCCTATCAAAATTTAAATAAATTTATTCCCCCAAAATCTGAAAATGTTGTTCAAATGGCTACAAAGTAAAGAATATCTATTATATTTCTGATAGAAACATCATATTTCAAAGCTTACAGGTAGACTCATGGGAAAGTAATCCACTTAGGGACTTGGTTTAGCCAAAAAGTCATTTCTGGGGATATTTTAATCTTTTAAGTCATTAATCATCTCTTCAGACAGGAAGCTTCTTGGACATTTATTACCTTAAGGGACATGTTTTGCTTATTCTGACAATTTGAGGCAGTTTAGTGAACAATGAAATTTTAGAAATTGTGAATATAATAAAATATACCTGGACTGGAGATTCAGTGAATAACCTTTAACAAAAATCTGGGCAACAGCTTGCTAACCAAGTTTGAAATACTGTCAGAGAACAGGGGACACAAGCTTTGGGTTTTACTTACTTTGTGACTCAGCCAACTGCATTATTTGTGATTCTCACGAGAATGAGTATATGACATGAATGTGACCTTTACTTGCTATACATTTGACAAAGTCTTCATTGTGGTCTTTTTTTTTTTTTCTTCAGTGATTATATATCTTCCATCTCCTTTCCCCTTCAGAGTCCTCTATCCAGGAATACTTTTCATTCCTGTTTCTAGCTGCATCAACTTTTCTCTTCCACTATCATCTCTGAAAGCCTATGATACTGTGCTGCCAGCAAATTCCTGAAACTGGGATTTGAGACTTATTATTCCATGGTGATATCTCAACTTTCATCTGGCAATAGTTTATTGCATTGAAATACAGAAGCCAGAATATTAACTAATGTTTATACCCTAACTCCACACAGATTTACCTTTGGTATCTCCACATTTTGTAAGTACACAGAGGAATAAATGATAAAATCAGAGCTATCTTGCTAATACTGATATGGGAGGGAGGACGGAAGTGCTAGGTAGAGAAAGGCAGGTCTCTCGTTAGGGCTTCACCCCCTGGACCTGTGTCCATGGACCTAGGTAAGGACAGGCACTCCTGCATTCGTGCCCGTATGTTGCATTTTCCAAGACCACGCTGACCCTCCATGCCCCCATCCTGTGCGTATAAAAACCCTGAGACCCTAGCGAACAGAGACACAAGTGGCTGGACGTCGAGAGGACGTCGAGGGGAGCATGCCGGCAGAAAAACACACCAACAGACGTTGGCAGGAAGGGAGGTCATCGACCAGTGGAACAACGCGGAGTTTGGCCAGGGCAGCTGGGAGAACAGCCTGGCTGTTGAGTGGCCCAACTCCAGGGGAAACCACTTTCCCACTTCCTCCTCTTCTAGCTCCCCCATTTGTTGAGAGCTACCTCTACTCAAGGAAACCTTGCATTCATTCTCCAGGTGTGACTGAGTTCTTCTGGTACACCAAGGCAAGAATCCCAGGATACAGAAAGCCCTCTGTTTTTGTGATAAGGCAGAGGTTCTAATTGAGCTAACACAAGCTGCCTATGGACAGCTAAAGTAAAAGAGCATCCTGTAACACACGCCCACTGGGGCTTCAGGAGCTGTAAACATTCAATCCTCTACACAGCCATGGGGTTGGAGCCCCACAACCTGTCCATCTGCATGTTCCCAATAGGGATTTGAGCAGCAGGGCACCAAAGAAGTGAGCCACACCCCCATCGCACGCCCTGCGAGGGGGATAGGGGAACATTTTCCATTTCAATACTGTCTCAAGGAGTTGATAGTTGAAAGGACGATATAGAATAGTGAAAGTATTACTTTAGTAAATCACAAAATATATGCCTGACATTTATTTCCATGCAACACATTTATCAATATATTTCTAATAAGGCAAAACTCTAGGGCATTATAGCATCTCTAGGCTCATTTTTGGAATGGCTGCCTTGATTTTGGTTGATTGTTAGAATTCTTAGTAACAAAGCACAAAGTTGCTGAATTACTTCCCTGTGGTCACATAGAACAAGGCAGGAGGTATTAGGAATAGAATTTGAGGACTCTTGATATTTAAGTTCTTGCAGTAACTATTAAGCACATATCCCCTTTATTAACTAATCAGAAGGCATATCTGGTGTCATTAAGTAAACCGTATGTTTATCAGGCAGAAAATGTGCAGCACAATTTCTTTCCTTTTGCTGTCAGCGAGTGCAGTGTTACAATTTTGGAACAGAAAACATTTGAAATGCCGTGAGGCTTTTGCAGATACATCAGGCTTGGAGCCCTGGAGAGGAAACTGCTACAGTTAAATGAGTTTACTAACCAGTACAAGCTGACATTTCACCCCCCTGCCTTCTGGCACATCCTATGGAAATAAGAATCAATCTGGACATGCAAATAATTTTAGAATATGTATATTATTGTAATTGATTTTATAATGCTGTCACCTATTTCCCATTCAACTCATCCTGTTTAGTAAAAATAAAGTAATATGTGGCCACAATGCTATGAGAAGCCACTGATTACAGGGTATAGTAACAATAATACCCCAGTTAGACTCTGGTGGTTTGTTAGAACATGGAACACCCTCAGCTTTGCTTTGAGCTATTAATTAACCAACCAGTCATTAACTGCTGCTAACAATTGATTTGGAAGGAATTATTGCTTAAATAGCAGGAGGTATTTAAGAGGAAAATAAATTAAAACAAAGAACTGCTTGATACTGAGAAAAAAAATAAGAGTTCTTGAAATATAGAGAATAGCTTCAAGGGCTCTGTAATTATCAAGTGATAAACAATTCTTTAGAAACATATTTCTTTATTTTATTTTATTTTTCTAGAAATAGAGACAGTGTGTCTTATAATCAAGGACCCAACTGTCTTTGAATGATCCAAAATGAAATGATGCTATCAGAAGAATAACTGAAGTAGTAAATTGCTGTTTTAGTATGTTACCACAAACATTTACATAGATAACAATTATACTCTCTTGGCAACGTATTATGGAAATTTAGTTTGCAAATAAAATTTTTGAGTGAACAAAACAAAACAACAAAGTATCTATTGTTGTGAGCTGAATAACATGGTGCATTTAATGCATGATTTCAAAGCCAAGATTTTTACCTTCAATCTGTCTGTCCTTGGGATGGTTTACGTTAAGGCCATAGCCTCTCTTATGATTCTCCTCATTACCTTGAGAATAGGGTTTTCAGGAGTTACTGGTTTTGATGTAAAGCAGAAAAAGGAAAACTAATAGTGTACCAAAGGAAATAAAGAAAATCTGTCGTTTTTAAGTGAATTATTTTCCCTTATACTAAAGTCAGTTTAGGAATTACCACGCCAATTATCCCAATAATTTTTTTTAAGCAAAACCAAGTTTACCTGCCTTGAATTTCAATTAAATTTATTGAGCATTCGCTGTATATGAGGAACAGAGGTAGCCTTTCTCTCTGTCTGAATTGCTAATGGACCAAGATTTTTTGAGCAATTTTAATCTGAATGTTAAAGGTCAGAGATCCCCAAACTGTAAGATACTTGCTTTGTCCAGTCATTATATGTATAAAAAAATCTTCTGAAATTTAATATAGTCTAATTTGTCTTAGGACTTTAAGTGGTTAATCTTTATGATATCTTCTTAAAGCTGTAAAGCTGTAAGTGATGATTTTGGTGGAGGGTATCCTTTCTTAGAAGTATTTTGAAAATTTGGCAGGGGTTGATTCTTATGTTTCATGGTACGGGGAGGGGTCTTCTGACATTTAGCAGACAGGGAGCTAGGGATATACATATAATGTAATTTTCGAACATTTAATACATACCAATTTTCTTAGGAATGCAAACACTATGAAAACTAAAAATGAATTGTTCTTTGTTTTGTTAGGAAATGTACCAAGAATGATTTATAATTTTGTAAATGCACATCACTGACAATGATGCTATTTATGGTATTAGAGCTGCTAATATATACACCTGTGTCAACTTGCATTTGTAGCTGTTACAGTCAAATATGTGTAGGCAGTCTTCATTTTGCATGGCATCATGTTAACTGAAACCTGTGCATATTGAAGTTGTGTGTCCTTGCTTTGCACAATTCTGATATACTCAGTTTCAGTTAACACAGTACCATACAAAGTGAGCACTACTTGGAATGAAAGAGATTTGCAAATTTGAGATTTCCTTAACAAATTGACCTAAAAATAAACATTATTCAATAAATAAACAGAAAAACAATCCAGGAATATCACTACACGTAGTTAATAAAGTCTGTTTAAAATATAATCAATAAGGTCTGTTTCAAAAATTCTTTTTTTCTCTCATAAACTCTTAAATATGGAAGTCAGTAGGTGATAAATGTTGTGAAAGTTATGTTGAAATAATTTATTTATTTATGTTTTGCATGCATCTTGATTTAACCTGACTTCTTATATTCCTTTTTTTTTTTTCCAATCTACCATTAATTTCTAGTTGCCTATTGAAGGATATTGCATCCAGGGTTGTGATAATTAATTTTATGTGTCAGCTTGGAGGATATTTTTGGACTAAATTAACATTAAACTTGGTGAACATTGGGCAAATCAGATTGCCCTTCATAGTGTGGATGGGCCTCATACAATCAGTTGAAAGCCTGAATAGAACAAATGTCTGTCTTCCCAAGCAAGAGAAAATTCTCCAGAAGACTGTCTTTGAACTTTATCAGCAGCATTGGCTCTCCTGGGTCTCCAGTCTGCTGTCACACACTGCAGATTTGGACTTGCCAGCCTTCTTAATCACGTGAGCCAATTGCTTTTAATAAATCTCTTTTATTATGCACACATACAACACACACACACACACACCCTATTGGTTCTGTTAGTCTGAGGAACCCCCTGACTAATACACAGTTTTTTTGTTTTTTTAATAAACATACAGTAGAGTTGGTGTCTTTTGTGTATGTGTGTGTGTATAGCAGTATGAGTTTTAGCATGTGTGTAGACACAGAACAGTTCCAAGATACAGAGTAGTTCCATTGCTCCAAAAATCCTTCTCAGGTTGTCCCTCAGGGAAGTCACACACTTCACTCCTGAGTCCTGGCAATGAGTGATCTATTTTCTGTTAAGGTCAGTATAGGCTTTGTCTTTTTTAAGAATGCCATGTAACTTGGATCATACAGTATATAACTTTTTGACATTGTCTTCTTTTACTCAGGATTATGCCTTTGGGATTCAATTAAGTTGTTGCATGTATCAATAATTTGTACCTTTTATTACTGAGTGATAATCCACTATATGCCCAAAGGCTTTTTATATACAAGATATTTCTTCATGCATTGTCATATGTTGGGATTTTTAAAGTAAGAGATATCTTTTCTTTGATGCAGTTTTTACTATACATAACATGATGCATAGAATAAATCATTTTGATGTAAGTGTTATAAGAAAGGCTCAGCTAATTTCTAAAAATATACTTCTGCATTATTACTTGCTTTTTAATTACTTAATTAAATTTTTATTGACTACTTTAATTAAGGTTTTTTTTCTTTATCATGATAACAAATCTACTGTGTTATTAAATACCCTGTCATTGATTCTAATTCCAGTAGCCTCTTGGACTTCTGCACTTACATTTTCTTGTACTTTTATAAAATTACATTGATGCCTTCAGATATAGTCTTGTCTGTCCATTTACATGTTGAAATGCACGTTATTTTATTATAACATTGAAACCATATTACCTTATCAATATAGTTGATATCTCATTTTTATACTAATTAGGATGTTGTTTTAAATTTTTAGAAAGTTAAACTTATTGGTGCATAACATGTATGAATTTCATTTCAACGTATAAATAACTAATTTTTCTAGATGTAGGACATTAGGATAATTCTGAGAACATTGCTTAAGTCTTATGCCTATAGCTACTTAAGTATTTCTTGTTTTTCCTTCTCTAGAGACATTAGAACCTACTACTTCAGCTAGATGACCTCTCACATACCTTTGTATTCAAAGAATTTAGAACATCTATTTAAAGGTGTGAATGTGGGTTTTTCACTCATGGTCTATCAGTCAGCTGAGGCAGAGTAATGTTGCAACAATTAACAGCCCCTAAATCTTCATAGCTTTCAGTAACAAAAGTTTATGTCATGCTCTTATTACCTGACCATTGTGGGTCAGCACAATGCCCCATCAGAGTGCTCTTCCGGGGGGAACCCAACTGCATGGATGAAGGCCTGGAATATAATAGGTGTTTAGAGAGTATTGACTACAGTGGTCAAAAGGAGGTAGAAAAGGGAGCAAATAATTTTTTGAGAAATATTGCTGTGGGAACATGTGAAATCAGCTTTTAAGTTTAATATTTTTTTCAGCATATCTAACAAATGTACCTGTTGATAATTTTATTATCTAACATTTAAAAATGTTATCATGCCTTATATTTGCATATTTCTGATAACTTCTCTTACCTGGTATACTATTCCACCAATCTCCCACACCTTACTCAAAATTTAAAAGTCCTACAAAGGACTTTGCCATGAAAATGAACAATAATGGTAAGAACAATTGGCAATATTTGTTGAGTGTTTGCTCTGTGCTAAATACTGTCCTAAGTACTTTATAGGCATTAACTCATTTAAACATCACAACAAATCTAAGAGCACAGTATTGTCATTTATCCTCAAATTTGTTAATTAAGAAACTGAGGCATAAAGAAAACAAAATGATTATTATTTTAGATGATGCATTTGGATATTTAGAAACCTAAAGGAACAAACTTAAAGATAATAGAATTAATAAAATAACCATGGTGTCAGGAAAATACCATAGTAGATAAGAGTATTGAGAAAGATTTACCACCTTCCCTCTGTATAGGCTCTTTAAGAATCTATTAAACCATAACCTCAACCTCATGACCTCAAACAACCAGGCCAAGGAAGCACACCTGGTCTGATGTCAAATAGAACACCTATTTTGAGAATTGAAGCCAAGAAACATGGAGACTATGTCAATTTGTGATTGGAGTGAGGACCATGTCAAGCCACTGGAACAACCTCAAACCAAATCCAACCACATGCTGGACAGTCTGGACAGTCTCATGACGAGCAGAAACTATGGGAAGCAGAGAAAGTCAACTGTTAGAGAAACAGAAGAGAAAATTGAACTGACATTTAGCCTGAGATATAATTAAAAGGAGCTACTCAATTCAAGAATGTGGGGCAAAACATTCCAGGAAGAGTGACAGCAATTGCAGAGGTTCTCAGACAGAGCACACTTGGTAGGTTGAAGACACAGAAAGAAGGACAGAGAGGAGGAGCAGAGTGAGGTCAGGGAACATAATTCTGGATGAGATCAGAGAGCTAGCAGCCAAACCCAGAGCAGGCTGGTGGGGCCCTGTGAGAGGCCTGGATTCCTTCATTGGGAAGCCCAGCCCAGCTCAGTTCTGTATCCCTTTGAAGCTGTTCCTACTGGCTTTGTTGAATGAAATCTCACCTTCTTTGAAACTTTCATAGCATATACCTCTAGCAATTGGCATACAAAGTCTGAATCACAGATTTTTTTTTTAGTGCTTTATTTTCCTGAGGATGTTAGGTCTTAGAAATCAGGGGTCATGACTCCTTGTACTCTCTACAAACAGTAGTGAGTTGGTATTAACTTGGTGTCAGTAAATATTTGTTGGCTCAAAAAGGGGATAATTATCAAGTATTCCTAGTCAGTGTCCAAATTTCCTTACTGCAATCTCTCCATGAACATTTTAAACCCATGTTATATGGCATAAAATTGTTAACTGAGGCTTCCCTTTATGAAGTTGGCTTCTCAGTGAACTTCATGACTGTAGATTAATAAAACTTTTGTTATGGGATTGTATGTTTGAGAGGCTGGAAAATGGGGAGCACCATATTGTAAATCCAGGCAAACAGGGGTTGTGCTTAATGGTTTATACACAGTTCTTATTTAATCTTCAAACAACCCTGAGAAATCACAACTACTGTGTGGGAAAATCAGTCACCCAGTCAGGCTTGTTGAGCCCTGAGCCCATGTGCTTCACCACCAGGCTAAAGTTGCTCAGTTTGCCCTGATGAAAGAAGGTGATTTTCCTTTTCTTTTGTGCTCAGGCCTACTTACACATCCAGCACCTTCACTCTGGTGCAGGCTATACTTTACAGATGGGTGAGATTCTCATTTTACTCTAATATTTATGAAGCCAAATGATTCAAACTTTGTAAAAAATGAAATTAAACAGCAATCTTGCTCTTCTTGTAGCACCTTCCTGTTCTACATTTTTTTCTGATATTGACTAAGAAATTTTAATACACTCAGCTGTGCTTAGTGCTTACAATTGAACTACATATCACCAAAGCAAACTGTTTCATGAGACTGTATTTACAAGAAAAGACATGGAAAATTGTGTGTATTTTTCTACTTCAGAAGAAAAATTTTCCATAAGATCTTCTGAAATCTTTGACAACAGCCATTATTTGGTTTTTGTGTATAGCTGAGGTTCACATTAAATATTTGAATGTTTGATAATAACTGGATAAGTAATTATTGTTATCCAAATGGGTAGATCATAATGTGTAAACCTATCTTTTGTCTTTGAAAATGGTAAGCAGGGCCAGGTGCGGTGGTTCACGCCTGTAATCCTAGCACTTTGGGAGGACGAGATGGGTGGATCACCTGAGGTCAGGAATTTGAGACCAGCCTGGCCAACATGGTGAAACCCCGTCTCTACTAAAAATACAAAAATTACCCGGGTGTAATCCCAGCAGCTGCTTGGGAGGCTGAGGCATGAGAATCGCTTGTATATGGGAGGTGGAGGTTGTAGTGAGCCGAGATTGTGCCACTACATTCCAACCTGGGTGACAGAGTGAGAGACTCCATCTAAAAGAAAAAAAGAGAGAGAGAGAGAGAGAGAGAAAAGAAAATGGTAAGCAGGATCTACAAGAATACTCTAGGTATAAAGTAACAGTTCATTTTATGAACAAGAACAATATGTCAACCGAGACTGTATTTTACAAGCTTCCCCAAGTTAGAAACAACCCCATCAGATTGCATATATGATTTAACTATGATTTCTTATCTATGATTATCTTATCTAACTTAACTATGATTTCCAATGGAAGTTGTGGTTTGGAAATCTTTCCTTCAGCCTAGGAGAACCTTCAGGGTGTTATGTTCTTGGCCCAGGGCTTGGCTTTGTGGCTGTTGTTGGCTGCAGATGGTCCTTGGGAAAGTTTTACGTCTCTGCTTCTCATGTAGGCTTACCCACACTATAATAATTATGTGAAGCCTGAGGCTGAAAACATCAGTTTTAGCCAATAAAAGGTAAATAAAAGAATCCTTTTTATGTTATAATATGCATTAATATATGATGAAATAGAAAGCAAAAGTGGCACCAATTTTTAAATATAAATATTAGTGCAAATGCAATTGTTTTTGCCATTATTTTTAATGGCAAATATAACAACCTAATACAACAAAGGCTTTCCAACAAAAGTCACATTTAGAATGCCTAGGATCAGGTTCCAATTACCTCTGCCATTTATGAAGCAATTGACCTTACTGTTTAAGACCCAGCCTTAAGCAGACTTCCATGGTTTGAATCCTAGCTTTGTTCCTTCTTGACTGTGTGGCTGTGCGCAAATTAGTTAACCCCATTGTGTCTCTAGGAAGGTGTCTCAGTTCCCTTTTCTGTAAAATGGGGCTCACACTAGTCATGCTTGCCCCCTAAACTTGTTATGGGGATTATGTGAATTAATATGTGTAAAGTGCTGAGAGCTCTTCTGGCATATAGTAAGTGCTATATAAGTGTTTGCTAAATAAATTAAATTAACTTAAATTGGGACCACAGTAGTAAATTTTGAGAAAATTTAATTTCTGCTACCATAGGAGTACTGACTGAGAATAGCAGAAAGATGCCCAAGACCCTCTTTTGCTTGCTCCTGTTTTGCTTTCCTTTCTCTCCCTCACCTGGGGAACTTATCTGTAACTATATTTATACCATCACCCTCACCAAGCACTTGAACCCATCTTTTGATTTCAAATTCTTTGTTCTTTCAATTGTACCATATACTCCAAAAGATACAAATGTGTCTCAGTTTGCTTCTCAAACTTTCACGTGTCTATGAATCACCTAGGAATGTTGCTAAAATATAGTTTCTGATTCCATAAATCCGGACTAAGGCTGCACATTCTGCATTTCCAACAAGCTGCCAGGTGATGCTCTTGCTGCTGGTTCCAGGGTCACACTTGAATAGCAATGCCCTAGTATATCTCACCATCTTTGCATATATATATATATATATATAGTTGGCACCAATTTAAATATGTGCTTCTACTTTGAGCTTCAGGCCCTTATAGGTCACCACACATTACTGTGGCTCTCTACTCTTTAATGTCTCATGAGTATGAGGAAATTGGCCAGAACATAACAGTGACATTTTACATGCCCACCCATCTGCTCCTTTTCTGTTACACACTGCTGGGAAGTGAGCAGAGAGTTTCTAAAACCTTGTCCCCAAGTTAATATGCTCCATGAAAATTTGGCCATAGAATCTTCAGAGAATTTGTGCTCCAAAGTTGCAGGCAGAGAACCTTTCCTGGACCCAGAAGCAGATGGCAGTCCTGTGGGTGGTGCCCCTGAGGGGTGGGGAAAGTATGATTCTCTGACAGTCACATAGAGGGGTTGCCAACCTGAGGCAGGGCTCTCAGCAGGAGTAGAGATGGGTTGGGCTCAAGAGGAGAGATGGAGCAGAATCTCCTTCCATGTGCTGCGCCAGCAGTTTTGGGCTCTGCGCTGGGCTGAGTTATTAACACAATCCAAGGAGAAATGTACACAGAGATTTTCCCAGTGGGATACTCACAGGAACACTCTTTCCAACCTCTCCACCGTCTTCCAGAGTTCTGTGAGAACACATCAACAATGCTATGAGGTTAATGAACCCATAAAATTATCATTAGTTTTTCAGCTTTTAAAATTATGTGCAATAATTGGCTCTTTGGATGCTTGTCAAGGGACCAGTTGCCAAAACCTTCTTCCCAGGAAAAGTTTTATTCTTCCCAGGAAAAATTTGAAATCTCACCTTCAAAATAATAGTTGTCCTTCAATACTTTAAAAATGTGAATATTACAGGGTAACATTACAATATACCCCTTTGTAAGAAAAGTAGATATATAAAAATAGAATACAGATTCAAAAAACATGTATCAGGAGATTATGTACCTTCTATGCACTGGGAAAACTATACTGAACCTAATATAATATTTTCCTTCTTTGGAGACTTCCTGGGCCTGTCCAGAATAGCTGAACTTCATGTATACTGTCAGGCTATGTGGGTAGGTGCCCCAGGATAACAGGCAACTATGTCCAGCAAGTGCCATCTGCTGCTCTTGGCAGTGACCAGCCTGCAGATTGAAGTCCTTCTGCAAAACCTCATCTCCCAGAGCTCACCAGCAGGGAGTTGGCACAGGTGACTCTGTCAAAACGTTCTTTCCTGTGCGCTGTGTTCTGAACAAGTTCTGGGAAAATTTAATTCATACATTACCATTTTTTGACCACTCTCTCTGATTATTGTTATGGCTTTAAAATAATCTCAAATGACATCCAAAGTGCAAGAGGTCATGCCCAAAAGAGGCCAGAGAAAGTCACAAACAAAACTCCTTTGCCACATTGTAAGACTAGCTTAGGAGTTAGGGTTTTCTCCTTCCTGCATTCTTTTCTTGGGCCCATATTCTCTCCCCTTTAATTCTCTTCACTCTGACCCTTTCCCCTTTGAACACGATAGTCCTCCACCAGATGACCCACATAACCACTGAATCATTCACCAGTGGGACAGCTTTTCATTGAACTCCTCAGGGCCTTAGGTTTGGTGTTTATAAAATGGGGATAATATAATAATCTTGCAGGATGATGTCAGTGAAACCATTTTAAAAATAAATGGTCATATATTAACTTCTTCCACAATTATTTGATTAGGAAACAGAAAACAGAAAAGCTCTCCAAAGAACTCTAGTGATTCTGAAAATTTCTAAGAGAAGTTGGGGTTCTCTAAAATGCTGAAGCTATCAACATCCTTTCATTGGATTACACATATTCTGGAATAATTATATTTTCTTTGATTTGTTCCCTTCCTACTTCCCTCCTTTTCTGCCTGACTTTTCTCTTTTATGTCTCTCTTCTTCTCTTTTCTCCATTTTTCCTAACTATTTCTCTCCCCAGTCTCCTGTTTCTCTTTCTCTACAGAAAGAAAACACAGAGAAGATCTTGCTTGGTTTGGAACACTATTTCTCAATGGGTGAATGAGTTAAGTGTAGACTGAGATCATCTAAAACAGTAATAGTTTATACCCCTACTATGGTGGTCGTTAGTGCAACTTGCCAAGAATTTCTGGTGCTCTGCGTTCTGGGGATACGGTAGGATTGCACTCCCTAGGCCTCTATGGTTGGCTGTGTGACTAGTTCTGACCGACAGCTATGAGCAGATGAGATGTATGCTACTTCTGGGCAGGAACATCTGATTGTTTCCATGAAACCCTCCAGAACTGTATCTCCCTGGACCGGCAACTAGAAATGTTTGAGATGATACCTGTTCTATCAGCCCGGGCCCATGATTAATTACAAAAACAGAGGTCTTAAGAGACACCTAAGAAATATAGATCATGAGTGAGAAATAAACTTCAGTTACTTTAGGGCCCTGAGATTTTAAGAATTAGTTTTTACCACGGTAGAAGTTAACCTGATTCGACTGATGCATTTACAAAACTGTGAGCTTCTCTAGGGAAGAGAAGAAAGGAAAGAAAACTGTTACTATTCTGTGAGGTACTTTCATAACAACAATTGTTATGAATAACAAAATGATATTCTTCATTCTTGACCCAAAGGATTCAAGCTATAGTTTTCAATAGCTTTTGTTTGTTTGTTTGTTTGTTTGTTGTATAATACAGCCTTTAGCATTTTTTAACATAATTTTTTTTTAACACAGAGGTAACTAAGATCATGAGCAACACTTTCAAGTTGAAGACCTAGGTCAGTAAACATAAACTCTCATGGTAAGAATCTAAATCTTAACAGAGAATTTGAAGGAAAACAGTCACCATTTTATTTATCTACTGTATTCATTTTTCAAATATTTATTGAGCACCTACTTGGTCAGGTGTTATGTTATGTAGTAGAAAAATAGTAACCAATTTAGAGAAGTACTTTACTGTGCTTCGAGCTGTTTTCCACATATTACCTAATTTTATCTCATAATAACAAAATGTTTGCTCTATTTCAAAGATAAGGAAGCTGAGACACAAGGAATTAAGTAATTTGTCAAACCGACTCAGGTGGGCAGTAAAAAAAACTGGGACATAACCCCTATTTTCACACTGAAATCTGTGTTAAGTATTTCACTGTTACAAAAAAAAGACCACTGGGGCAAAGAAGAAAATGGGAATGTGATTATAAAATGTATCATTATTTGCATACTAGTAAAAAGGAATTTTTGATGGTGAGTATATGGAAGACTTATTTTGTGGACCCCTGAAATTGTAGACAACCATAAAAGTCCCTGAAAGTAGTCAATGACCAAAAAACATTAAAAGCAACACTGTTCCACAATTATATAGCAATTATATAGCATAGCAAAGAGATACCAGAATTCCACTTTTTCGCATTATATTTTCCATGAATTCCAGCACTGATAAAGAAATAGTATCACATTTTCTTTCTTTATTTGTACTTATAAAATTAAATAAATAAAATAATGTGAAAGGCAAGCCAAAAATTTTATTTGAAATTTTTTCCATGTTTTATTGATGTCAGTCCTTGAGAAGGGGTTCTTGAGTCTATTTTCTCTTTCATAGAATTATTGAATAATGAAGATGGAAAAGAACATAAGAATTAATTTCTTTAGGTAAACTTATTTAATTGGTTCAAATAAATTTTGTTTAGGGTGTGTACACTGACACCTAGAGAAAGAAGCTATTGAGTCAATGATGGGCCTGGGGCTAGAACTCAGGCCTTCAGATTTGCTCTCATCACTTGTGAGTCCATTTGAAGAAAAATGCTTCCTCCACCCTTTAATTTTTATTCAAATGGCACAAGAATAAATTTTAAAAAACTTTATTACACTTGTATCAAATTAGAATATGTGATAATTTAGGTATCTGGACCATTTATAAAAGTGATATATTTGGAGTAGAGAAATAAGACTGCTGAACTGTAACATCAGCACAGCAGAAATTATACAACAATAACAAAACTCTCTGCTCTGTGTCTTCAGTTGCTGTCTATCTACTTAATATATACACCAAAGTCCTTCTCTGTAAATATCAATAAATAAAAATTAATTTACACATAAAATTTGCATTGCAATGTGATTGACATGCTTACGTTTATTCTCCCTTTTTACAAGCCAACAACACAGGAACTAATCTGGCATTGTGGAAGGAACTGAGAGCCAGGCCAAGAGTCAGGAGACCTGAAATTCATGTCTATTTCAACTCATTTAGTTGCTTGTTGTGAGACCTTGGGCGAGTCACTTTACTTCTCAGAAACTTGGCTCCCTTGTTTTAAAGGTGAGGATACTGCACTCCATTCTCTAAGATGCCTCCAAGTTCTAACACTCTCTGATGGCCTATCAGTTCAAGCTCCTGGCAGGGTACAGAATTTTATTCGGATGGTTCAAATAAAGAGACTGCAATGAGGGGACAACTTTCAGAATTTTGAGCAAACAAATGATGAAGAGGTGCTCAGGAACTAGCATAGTGGGATGCTTTTGTTAACCCTAGATTTGAAGGAGGAGGTGAGGAAACAGAGTCATTAGAGCCCAAGGAGTGCTGAGACTCTGACTGAGGCTTCACCTGGGGGGCTGTAGTCAGAGACGTGTATGGAGGGATGGAACTGCTGCCAGAGGTAAAGCCTCAAAACAGGGAGGAGTCAGGGAAGAAATATTCTGGCCTCTCTCTTCTCCAGTCTTCCAGTGCCCTTTCACTGCCAAACCCAACCAGTTCTCTTCCCTTCCCATGGAGTTTATACGACAATTTTATGTATCTCTTTCATACCATTTTGTTCATAATTCAGGCACCATTTCTAAAAACCATTACAAAACCAACATATTAAAAAATCATTCCCCTTCAAAGGAAAAGAAATGAAAGACATTATTGAAATTTAGGTATAATAATGTGCCAAAATAATGACATATTGGTCAATGATGACCATTACACAATGGTGGTACTATAAGATTACAATACTATATTTTTACTGTACCTTTTGTATGTTTAGCTGTATTTAGAAACACAAATACTTGTCACTGTTTTACAATCACCTACCGTATTCAGTACAGTAACATTCTGTACAGGTTGCTAACCTAGGAGCAATAGGCTATTACCATATAGCTTAGGTGAGTTACCATAGGCTATACCATCTAGGTTTGTGTAAGTATGGACTATGATGTACTAATAACACTTAGTGATGCATTCTCAGAATGAATCCACATCATTAAGTGACACATGATTGTAATTGTAAAAACAGCAGTGGTGGGTACTGTTTATTCTAATCAGGTTATGAGTTTGTCAGGTTTCACATGTAATCTGGAACTGGAATGTAGCTGTGTCAAATGTTGGATTGTGTGTTTTGTGCACACCAGTAGATGACATGCATAAACACCGTGCAACACAGCACTCATCTGCCTGGGATCCTTTGGACTGAAAGGTCCCTGCAGGGAGCATCTCTCTGGTGCCAACAGACAGGTTTTGCAGAGAATTGCATTTATTTCTTCCTTTGATTCAACTCCCTGCAGAGGTTTTTCCAGAACACAATGTCACTATTTCCAGGTCAGACAAGATTTTCCTGCCAAGCAGGGTGCCATGAAGAAAACCTCTCTTAGAGTGTGAGCCAAAAGAAATCAAAGTGGAAACAGAAATGCCAGAGGACTAGAGACTAAATGACAGGAGTCTCCATAGTCATCATTAGCATCAATGTTTCACATGCAGTGGCTTTATTCAAGCCCACACAAAATACCGGAGTCATTGTCAGTAACGTGAGGACTAAAACAGAACAAACGTCACCTTGTCCCTGCATCAGCTCCAGAAAGGTACACACAGTGGGAATTACTCCTTTGTTGCATGCTTTTGGAGGGGGCTATTACTGAGCTGTGGAGACTGAAATGGAATTTGTTCACAGGGTAAAGCGTGAGTATCTGCTTGTAATAGGCACGTTAAGTTGGCCTTTAGAACCAGGAAATTGAGTCTATCTCTGATATCCCTCAGAGGTGAAAGGCACACAGCTTTTCATATGTAAATCTCATGATTTAACTTGTGCTTCATAGATACCACTTAACTCAGGCTTGGGGCTTCTAATTCTCAGGAGAACTAGCGGTGTTTGCGGCCTCCACAGTCAGTAAGCTAGATATACTTGTTCCTGTTCTTACACAGCATGGCTATTGTCCTTTGAGGGAGGAAGGAAGAATAATATACTTCGTGTTTATATTTTTAAAATTGCTGCAGTTTTGAAAAATTCTACTGTGAAACATGTACTGAATTATTTAAATATTTTTTTCCCTGCTTCCCTGAGCAATTGTCAATAGCTGACTGCCCTGGAGGTGAACCATTCCATCAAAGAACAGTTGTGAAAATATGTAAATCTGTAGTTTTAAATGAGGATACTCTAATTCCAACTGTAAGACTAATAAGCAGGCAGTCATACAGCTCAGCATCTACCTGAAAAGTGCAAACTTATATTCTAGAATGTTCTCTATTTCTGTCCCTTTAGTCTTCTCCTTCGACTTCCCCATCCTGCCCCACATGTTTTCTTCAACTCTCTCTCCCCATATGGCTTCTGCTTTGTCCTTTGCTCTGAGTGCTTTTCTCCAATCTTCCCCTCATCTAAATACTACTCATTTGAAGACTCAGTTCAAGCTCCTTCACATTCATGAAAATTTTCCTGACCACTGCAAACCATTGAATGTCTGAATTCTGTTTTGACTTTTAGTCAAATATGTTAGTAGTACTAACATATTCTCTAATAATTTCAGGTGCTATTACATTATTTCCTTAAGCAGATGGCAAGCTGCATGATGCCTAGGGATGTGACTATATTATTTTTGTATATACTATAAGAAGTAGCCCAGTGCAAGGCATAGTAAGTGATGTTAATTACTCACTAGTTATTTTTCATTCCTATAATATTTTATTTTCAGAATTTTCACATGGTTCCAGACTATTTCTTCATAGTATCATTGTATTATTTACCTACATCTTCCTCTAATAATTAACACTTTTATAAACCTCGGTCCTGTCTTTGCAAGAGCAATAGATGGATAAGTATATCTAATAAAGAAGTAGATTTTCTCTCTAGCCCCTCTACGTGAGTGTACAAGTGTGAGTGTGTTTGTGTCTTTGTGTTTAAGCAGGCTATGGAAAGGGTGAGAGAAATGGAAAGATTACAGGACTGGCTGTTATTTGGATGACAGTAAGATCACTGCTCAGAAAAGAAAGAGTTAAACTTTTGACAGTTCTCCATTAGCCGATAGAGTAATTATCAATTGAATAAAACTCCTTTTTTTCTATCAAAGAAGAAAAGCCAAATTTAGATTAAAAAATGGGAACAATTTTCTATGTGTAATATTTTTCAGTTTTGGAACAGAATCTAATAAATGAAGCGGTGGAAATAAATTAGAAAATGGTAAATGAAAAGATATAACACTTGACAGTCAGTCTTGTCTTGTCCACATTTTATAACTATAGAAACTATACAAGCTCCCTGAGGACATGGAAGGAGAGTTTGGATATTTTAAGGATTAGATTATTTATATCTATCTGTAAAAAATACATTGTGACATTTGGATTTAATGAATATAAAACACTAGTGATAAACACTTGATGAAAGAGTTAGGTTAATTTTGGAACCTAGAGGGATAATTTTGTTTAGGTCATGAAAGCCAACGTTGGATCCTGGTGGTGTACTGAATGTATCTAAGGAAATTACAGAATCTAAAAAGGCTACATTTTCTCTGACCCTGTGAGTATTCCCATTTTATATGACAAAATGTCTCGTCCTGGAATGCGGCTGTTGAAATGAGTTACCTGACCCATATAAGAAAATATTCTTTCCTGTATCTGAATCTGTTCTCTAGCTAAGTATATTTTCACCTATACACAAACATATCTGCATATTTGTCTATGTGCGTGTGTGTGTATGTGTAGATGTACAGTTTTTACTTGGTATCTTGAAACCAAGTTTGGAATATTTTGAAAATGACATAATTAGTTGTTCGTAATTTGATTTCTAGGTTGTTGAGAGTGTTTCTTTCTAGGCTGAAGGCTAACATTTTAGACCCACAGAGAAGAATATCTGGTCGGATATGTTTACGTTACCAAGATGAACAGAAATGCCCTTAGTCTCTGTGGTGTCATTTGCTAATTAGGAAAAGGCACCCCCTCCGTGTAGGTATATCCCTGTGGGCCACAGCTTGGCTCCTGGGCATGGGTGGATTTCAGCCCCCACTCCCCCCCTGCAGCCTGGCATCATTGCACAATTCACATACTTTACAAGGGTATGTGGAGCTCTAAATATTAAGATGTGAAATGGCTAGCAGCACTGGAATAAGTCTACAGGGAGTTTTGCTTGAATATTAAATATAGAGACTATGATTATTGATAACTTAATGACCAGTCCTAGATATTTAAACCACCTTAGAGATGGGGAGGAGATGGATGAAAATGTTCTCAACCTTTTTAGCCAGAATGTCTTCTATTATGTTTCACTTATGGAGCTTATGTTTTGAGATAATCGGTCTAACTAAATAAATTTAATTATTTAATAACTGTTTGCATATATTGATCTCTTAACCAAATAGATATAACTGCCAACGGAGCTTTTGAGCAATATATATGAGTATTTTCATATTGGGTTCATGTGATTTTTAGGCCAGACAAAATAATTCTTTTATTAAAAAAGAATTTTTTATTTAAAAATTCTTTTATTTAACCCATGTGTCTATGCCCCAAGTAAATGTATGATTCTCACATGGTGTTTTGCTTTTGATATTTATTTATATATCTTGAAGTTTGGAAATTTTACATTAGAAATAAGTAAACAGTGCCACAGGGGACCTGTTGCTCTTAAACATATTCTATTCTCATTGTTGATAATCCTGAGCGACAATGTAGGCAACATTAAACAGGCAAAATATGGGGATAGGGTTGCTGAGAAGTGAAGATCTCTCTAACTCTTTAATCTTCCAATGTGTAAATATTTGATAAAAGCATGCCCTTTTGTTTAATTTTTCTTTTGAGAAGAGAAAGCATTTTAACTACATGCCAAAGAATAGACAGATGCAAACAAGCCATGACTGCTACTTGCCTGATAAAGGAAAAAACTGGTCATCTGGTCTGTTTATTGTTTTGTAAACTGAAAGGTGTATAAAATAATAGTTCCAACATGTTCTAGTAAAGTCATCAGGATCTTAAATGAGTTGGTGAGACTTAAAGGGAGAAAAATAAATCCCTAAGGAACATTTTTAGAGGCATTAAATATGATTGTGAATAAGAGTAATGTTTTTATTTATATGAATACATTTAAACAAATATATGTAACCCTAGTGTGTGTGTGTATATATATATATATATATATATTTATATATGAGTGTGTATGCTTGTGTATATATCTATTCTAGAAATAGATGTAAGCATTTTAGAAAAAAATATAGATATGGTGGTGCTGAATCTTTGTTTTAAATAGAAAGCAAAGTTTTTAATAACTGGTTTTTAATAACAGGCTTCAGTAATTGATTATATTTTTGCCCATTCTATTTTGGACAGAAAATGTAGCAATATTTGAAGCAGATGCTATCAGTACTCCAGCAATTCTCCTCAGATTCTTCTAACTCTTTCTATGTGCCCATCCTCTGGCTTCAACATGCTCGGCTCCTAGAGACTGGCATCTCTGAGTCTCTTTGAAGGACTGCCCTTGGGCTACTGGCACCATGGTGGCTGCATGCACAGCCAGCCAGCATCCATGGCGGTAACATGCCCACAAGGATAGCCCTTACCAAGGACAGACAGGCACAGATTATAAAATCTCAGCAACCTTGCCCAAGGAGGAACAAATCTGAGGTTTAATTTAGGTTCCAGAGCTCCCCAGCAGGATGAACCTGAGATTGAACGTTTACCTGAAATTATACTCTTGCTAGTCTTCTCCTTCTTTCCTTCCTTCCTTCCTTCCTTCTGTCCCTCATCCATTCACAGGCTTCTCCTATACAGTACTATACTGATTCCAACTGTACTGAATCACTTGCACACAGACTCTTGTCTCATTGTCTTCTTCTGGGGAACCTAAAATCATATCTAGCTGTCACTGCCATAAAAACTTCACAGGCACAAAGAGGTTTATTATGTCTTGGATGCCATGCTATTTTTAAGGTATTATAATGAAGTTACTCCCTCCCTACCCTCCCAGCAATGACTGGGAATCAAGGCTAATGTCTGGTAAAACATAAATCAAGACAACTTTTTCCCCAGCTAGAACTACAGGAAATGGTGGTATTGTTTTTGATTATACACTTCCCAGTATATCAGTGAGAAGATTAGTCCACAGAGGCATAAATGACCAGAATTATCAATTGAGGTAATTCTAGGCATAGGAGATCAAAAGAAATAGCCAGGGACCTTATGTTTCCTGTGAGAAGAAAGCAAGAGAGCTGGCAGATGCATGGGTAAGGTTGAGACCTGAATTATGCCTGAAAGCAACTGACCGGAGGTAACATTTGGCTCTAGCCCTGACTCAACTCCTTACTGTGGATTCCTGAGCAAGCTGTTGTGCTAGTTCTCCTAGACCTTAGTTCACTCACCTGAGGACTTACGCTGAATGATACATAAACTTCCTTCTGGATTTTAGTTTTGTGATTCTGTTTGCACAATCATAAACAGCCAAAAGAAAAGCCATACATGAAGCTTCAGAAGCTGGAAAGTTTAAACACGTATCAGTTACTCGTGAATTACACTTTTCTGTGTCTGAGAGCATATGAGGAGCTTTTCTTGAGTAGCAGCAAAGGAGCTTGTTAAGAATTCAGAAGCGTAGGCGTAGTGGAGTATTAAATGGCTAAGAAAAAGACACCAGCTATCTCACTGGTAACTCAAAGCAGAATTTCGCAACTTAATCTCATTCCCACCAGGTGTCTATTACACATTCAAGACCTTGGAAGACTACAAAGTCAAGAATGGAAGGAACAGATTAAAGGGGGAATATTACTTTCAGAAGAAAAGGAAAAGAAACAAAAAGAACAAAATGCAGCTACTGTTTAATTTTAGTGAAAACTCTTTCTTAAGCCAAAGGAGTCTTACATTTCTCAGCCCACAATATCTGTGGGAATGTCCATGGAATTTTCTGTTTCCTCATCTTTAGTTTGTGAGAGGCATGTGCCTGCCCCATTGCAGCTCATAAGAACTCACCTGGCTAGCCATAAGTAGAAAGCTGAAACTGGATCTCTTCCTTACACCTTATACAAAAATTAACTCAAGATGGATTGGAGACTTAAATGTTAGACCTAAAACCACCAAAACCCTAGAAGAAAACCTCGGCAATACCATTCAGGACATAGGCATGGGCAAGAACTTCATTTCTAAAGCACCAAAAGCAATGGCAACAAAAGCCAAAACTGACAAATGTGATCTAATTAAACTGCAGAGCTTCTGCACAGCAAAAGAAACTACCATCAGAGTGAACAGGCAACCTACAGAATTGGAGAAAATTTTTGCAGTCTATTCATCTGACAAAGGGCTAATATCCAGAACCTACAAAGAACTCAAACAAATGTACAAGAAAAAAACAAACAACCCCATCAAAAAATGGGCAAAGGATATGAACAGACAATTCTCAAAAGAAGACATTTATACAGCCAACAGACACATGAAAAAATGCTCATCATCACTAGCCATCGGAGAGATGCAAGTCAAAACCACAATGAGATACCATCTCACACCAGTTAGAATGGTGATCATTAAAAAGTCAGGAAACAACAGGTGCTGGAGAGGATGTGGAGAAATAGGAACACTTTTACACTGTTGGTGGGACTGTAAGCTAGTTCAACCATTGTGGAAGACAGTGTGGTGATTCCTCAAGGATCTAGGACTAGAAATACCATACGACCCAGCCATCCCATTACTGGGTATATACCCAAAGGATTATAAATCATGCTGCTGTAAAGACACATGCACACATATTATCATTGTGGTACTACTCACAATAGCAAAGACTTGGAACCAACCCAAATGTCCATTAATGACAGACTAGATTAAGAAAATGTTCCACATATACACCATGGAATACTATGCAGCCATAAAAAAGGATGAGTTCATGTCCTTTGTAGGGACATGGATGAAGCTGGAAACCATCATTCTCAGCAAACTATCACAAGAACAGAAAACCGAATACCACATGTTCTCACTCAGAGTTGGGAATTGAACAATGAGAACACTTTGACACAGGAAGGGGAACATCACACACCGGGGCCTGTTGTGGGGTGGAGGATAGCATTACGAGATATACCTAATGTAAATGATGAGTTAATGGGTGCAGCACACCAACATGGCACATGTATACATATGTAACAAACCTGCACATTGTATACATGTACCCTAGAACATAAAGTATCATAAAAAAATAAAAATAAAAGAACTCACCTTCATACTACTTGTCAATTCCACAAATCCTGAAATGCATTATATGATTGGACTGGACCCATAAAAATGTTGAATAACATTTCAAATCTTTGAAGTGCCAATGACAGTGCTAACTCAAGTCACTACGAGTGTTCAGCAAAGACTTTGTAAAACAGTTACTCAAAACACCCTCATCCCTGCCCTTTGACCTCATCCTTATGGCTTCTGGAATGGGGACTAACTACATCAAGTCATTCTGTAGAACAAACTTATAAAAGAAGTGTGAATAATTTTTTTCATATTATTAAGATATTTATAATCAGAAGTATTTACCCAAAACTGTAAACCATTCGTATTTTCCAAAGATGTAATATAACTGTTCTGATATTAGGACATTAGAAGTATATGGAAATTTAAATCTGTTTTTGTATCAATTCACTATTTAAAATAAATACATTTACATGATAGAAAATTTTGAAAGCATAAAATGAAATTTTCCCTCCTGCCCCTGTTCACCCAGTATTCCTCTGTGGAGATAACCAATGTTATCAGTTTATTAGTTTATTTTAGAGATATTTTATATAAGCAAATACTCTTGTGGGTGTGCATTTGTATGTTTTACACACTGTTATATACCTTCCTTTTCTCACATGATATACAATAGGAATTATTCTATATCGGCACTGAAAACCTCCTCTCTTTTTTAATATAACATTTCAACACTCCATGCTCTCTATCTCTCTTACTTGCTTAAAGAAAAAAAAAAAAAAAAAAAAGAACTAACTACCATTATTTATTTGTTTATTGTCTCTGACCCCCAACTAGAATGTTAACTACTTGAGAGTAAATAATTTCAACTGTTTTATTCACTGCACTCATTATTAATGCCAGGTACAGTGCTTGGCATATAGTAATTACACAATAAATATTTGAATTTATTCAATAAATGAATATGTTATACTTGATAACTATTGATAACTTTACTGTATTGCATGTAATTAATTAAATGTGTTAAGTCACTATTCTATTAACGGGCATTTAAGTAGTGTCTGGTCTTTTGTTCTTATAGACTCTGCTGAGATGTGCATTTTGGTACATGCATCATTAATCCTAGAGCCACTTTATCCTTAGGGAAAATTTCTAAAAATGAAATTGCAGTTTCAAAGAATGCAGAATTTTTTTTTTTTTTTTTTTTTGAGACAGAGCCTTGCTCTGTTGCCCAGGCTGGAGTGCAGTGGCCTGATCTCGGCTCACCACAACCTCCGCCTCCCGGGTTCAAGCGTTTCTCTTGCCTCAGCCTCCCTAGTAGCTGGGACTACAGGCGTATGCCACCATGCCCAGCTAACTTTTGTATTTTTAGTAGAAACAGGGGTTTTACTATGTTGACCAGGCTGGTCTCAAACCCCTGACCTCGTGATCTGCCTTCCTCGGCCTCCCAAAGTGCTGGGATTACAGGCGTGAACCACCACATCCAATCTGAAATTTTTAATTTTGATAGATAATGCCAAATTGTTGTCTTTGGAGGTAATACTAATTTTTACATTTACCAGCGATATATCTATGTGTAAATACAATTGTCTTTGTTTAAAGGAAAATATATTAAAAGTAACAGCAAAAACTGCAATTACTTTTGTGTCAACCTAATAATATTTATTTTTTAAGATACCAGAGCATTTAAAAGAAACTTCAACCCAAATTAAACAAAATCTAACAAGCTTCAATAAAGTAAATTTTCTCCTATTGACTGAACTCTTGATGTGGCTAAATCTTATATGACGTGTCTTCCTTAGAGAGAGGATTTTCCAAATATAAGCAGAGGCAAGATGAGAACGTGATGGTAATAACACTAGCCAGGCCCTGAAAGTCTAGGATCTGATAAACCAATAGCCTTTTCAAGGGTCAAAAAGTAGGTACTGGAAAGAAATTATGGTGCATAATCAAATAGGTGAACCACCGCATGGTTGGAACTGAGAAGTGATGGATTTAAAATGGCAACAAACCAAGGTCCAGGAAGACAACAGACCCAGGAGACATGTGGCAGTTTTAGAGGGTAATCATCTCACAGACTGAAGTGGAAGGGTATGATTACTGAAAAGGGCAAGGCAGGATTCTATTCTTGAGAAAATGGAATGGCAAAGTAAAGTAGAGATTTGCAAAAGTGACCGTCCAGCACATCAAATATGAATAAAAAGTAGCTTCAGCAAAATCATTTTGAATCCTGTATAAGTATTTTCTTTCTGCTTGCTGTTGGCCCTCCTACTAACTACTCTTCTCTTGTTTGTTTGTTTGTTTGTTTGTTCTACCTACTCACACACTACTGGAACAGAGTCATGGTGTTCATTTATCTCTGGATACATGACCTGACGTGGCCACAGGTTGTCTTTCTCTTGAGTCCATTCAATCCTGATGCACACAAGGCTCAGCAGTGAATCTTTGTATATTGGAGCCTAATTATGAGTACTGGATTTTTCCTGGAATATCTTCTGTTGATCCACTGTTGTCCATTGACTTTTGGCTTAAGCAGCTCAAGATCTTTTATTTTGGGAGACTCTATTTGTTACCATTTCACTCTTGGTCTCCCTCTAGACCACCTCCCCTATCCACCCTCTCGCCCAAAGCTAGAGAGCAACTTTCCCTGGACATACTCAAATATAAATATTGATAGTCATTCAGGCTCTGGGGAAATATGACAGGTGCCCCATTGTAGTGTGATCCAACATCGTCGAATACTGGTGATGATGATGATGATGATGATGATGATGATGATGATGATGATGATGTTGATAATGATGATAATAATAGCTTGGAAACTAGGCATTGTGCTGCTTTTTACAGAGTTTCAAATTTACTTTTTATAAAGCCCCAGCAAGTTAAGTATAACATTATTCCAATTTTACAGAAAAGGAAAATGAGGTAACTTGCCCAAAGGCACATAGATAGCAATTCAGAAAGCAAACCAGGCAGTCTGTCTCCAGGGCCAACCATTTTAAACTGGGTCACAGGATCACAGCAGTAGTGTAAGAAAACTTGACTTCTTGCTGATAACTTATTTAGTGACCTAGATTTCTAAAATTAACTTAAGAAGAAATGGGATTGGTCTCAGAGGCCTGGGTGTGCTGAAACTTCAAGCAACAACTAGATTGGACTTAACTGAGCCTCCAGTTTTTTTGTGACTAGAAACAGTAAGAAGGCTGCTGGTCAGTTTACCAGGAGCTTTTACAGCATGTATTGGCAAAGTGGGAAAAATTCTTATTTGTCTCATAGAAGATAGAGTGTCAGACGCTTGCTAGATACTCAACCATCCTACTTCCTCTTCTTAGACATGCAGAAAAGCCACGTTTCACAATCACCATTTCGGTAAGGTTGAGGCTACATGAACTGAGCTCTGGCCAACAAAATGAGAGTAAAAGTGATGTATTCTCCCTGGAGATCTGGCCTCTCAAACAACTTACGTGATCTCCATTCACGCACTCTTGTGCACGTCTTCTCTCTTTCCTCTATGCAACTGGAAAAACAGAGCTCCAAGATAACTAAAAGGAACACAGTGGAAAGAGGCTGGTTCCTGAGTCTTTCTCTCAAGGAATGTTTCTCAGGAGAGGGCCTGACCTACATGGAGCTGTGTCAAAAACAAAAAAATAAACTTTTTTTTTATCTTTATTTTTCTTTTTGCACATGTTAAACCACTTTAATTAGGATTGTTCATTACAGCAGCTAATGTTAATTTGCCATGACTAATACAGATAGCATATAAAGTTCTTCCTTGATGCAAAAGGGCAGTATAACTCTGTAGGGAAACCAGTCCCTTTCTGATTGGGTCACTTTCTGCTTGGGTTTAGGAAATAGTGGTGCTTAAAAGTTTAAAACTCAAGTCAATCAGAGAATCTGCTCTCTGTTTTACTCCCCCCAGACCTATTTCCCAGGAACTGGACCCTATTCCTACTCTTCACTGCCCTATTTCTCAATAGAATTATGAAATGTACCAGATTCCAAATATTATATGATCTAACATCTTTCAGTGCATGCAAAGTTATGGCATAATTTGATCTTGGATCAAAACCGCCTTTCCTTTCTAGATGTTAGTTCTATGGATCATTGTTTTACAACCAGGCTTGCATACCCAATCAATCCAGTATATTTGATACAGAAGAGTTGAGTAAGGAGACTGGTGGACAAGAACTTCGTACCTCATTGTATTATATGTGTTAACAATAAAACTTTCAAGGACAAGTGGCTAGGCCAGAATGTCGTATGACTGGAGACAAACTATGGGTCTAGGACCAGGGGCCAAGGACACTTCTTATCTTGTTTCCATGGAATTACCTTTGCAAATAATATGCTTCTAGAAGTTCAGAAATTGTATGGGATGAACATAGAACTGTTCAGGAATAAAGAGATAAAACAGCTACCCAGCCTGATGGAGCAAATCTACCCTGAGGTCTTTAGAGTATTACAAGTGTCACACCTGGATTTTACTTACCTCTGAAGGTAAAGAGTATTAATGAGGGATACAGGAGGAGGAGGAGGAGGAGGAGGAAGAGGAGAGAGACTTATGAAGTGCCCTGGAAAATATTTCCTGTTATTGTTCTTTGATATTTTTTAATATAATTTAATCACAATGAAAAAAACCTATTTTTTCTGTTTTTTTTTAGTCACAGATGATAAAACGTTATCTGTGTCTAAATTTAGGAATGAATGCAAGTAAATTGTGTGATATAAGTTCTTTCCCAGGTCAAGAAATGGTTACAAGTGGAATAACATCTTTTATATTCCTTGATGAGTGCATTTTCTTATTCCAATATTAGAATCAACAACAGGGTCAACCGAGTCTTACAGGGAAATACTTCAGTGGTCAGGAGATATATTGTCTATGCTAAATTGTAATAAGAAAGAGAACACTTGAAGGCAGAAGGGATATAATAAATTGGAACGTTAAAAAGCAATGAAGTCGAGGTTTAAAGAAGCAGTGCAAAAATTAAACTCTTTAGTTAGCAATCATACCTTAAGTTGGAACATTTATATCAGAGATCCAGAAATGTTGACCTGACATTTGCTTTATTCTTTGCGACATGTTGACAGATGTCCTTGAAAGAGCACATTTCAAATATCACAAGTACAGATGTGATCAGCAAATTTGAGGTTTTATTGACTTATTATTGGCATCTTATTTGCTATCTCAGTTTTAGCTGCCAAGAGGCAGATTTGCTTATGCTTTATGACTCAACATTAGCTCTGTATATTGGGCATACAGAATTGTCTTCTAAACCATTCTATGAATATACTGTAATGTATTTATCCATCATACTGATGATGGGCATTTAAATCATTTTAAGACACTCACTATTACAGATAATCTCATAATGGGCATTGTTGTGTGTATTTCCCTGTGCACATGAGCAAGTTTCTTAAGAATACATACTTAGAAGTGTTATTGATGGGCTGTAGGTATGGACATTTGCAACAAATTTAATTAAAATTTGTTTTCAACATGGTTGTACCAATTTGTTTATTCATATATTCACCAACATCTCAGCATAGTCTAACTTTGTAATGTTTGCCAGTAGTATCATATTTTCATTGCTTTGATTACTGTTGAGGTTAAATTGAGAGTCATTACATATATTTATTGGACGTTTGGATTTTATCTTGAAGAATCTATTTATATCTTCTGTCTTTTTTTTTATCAGATTATCAATTCATAGCAGTGATTTTCTTTGTAGGAATTTGTAGGAGTTCTTTAAAGATTTGGAGGAATTCTAATCTTTTCCTAGTATCAACCTAAATAACAGACAGAGATGTCTCCTAAAAGAAAATGATATTAATTTGTGATTGAGCACTGCAATGGGAATTCAATGGACATATTCAGAGAGGTAAAGGTTTTTAAAGGAAAATTGAGGAAGAGTACACAGGTTGTTTTGAGATAATTATTTTTGTCTACAAGGATCAATAACAAGGATGTTGTCAGTCCAAGGTTGGACAGGAAATTGCTGGGCAGATGTCCTCACAGAGTATTATTTTGTGTAAGGTTGCAGTGGTTTCTGTGCAAAATCATGGTTTTTGCAGTCTTTTATAATAGCTCTTGTTATCAGGTAACATGAGTGAGCACCCTTCTTCATGGACTTCCCCAGCTCCATTTGTCAGTTTGACACAAGTGATTCTGTTTTGTTTCTGACAAGTTTTACACTCATTACATGCATTGCATGTATCTTCTCCCACTCTGTGGATTTTACTTTGTTTATGAAAGCATCTGCTCTATAGGTGTTTGTCATTTTGACATGGTTAATGTTCTTAATCTTTAATTCTGGAATTTGCACTTTTGTGTCTTAATTAAGCTCTTTCTTTTTTTATTTTCTCCAGGGTGGTAGATTAGAGGCTTTTAGCATGCTTCGGCCATCTGGAAATAGCATAAAGATTAACTCCATGAGCTTTAATTTAAGAAGAAAAACAGGAATCCACCAGAATCATGAAGGATGTCCCAAATCCCAGGGAGGAGAACATGGGTGAAAAGAGCCAGTGATGGTGTCCAGCTGATAAAACTGAGCAAAGTCCTTTATATGATAGGCAGAGAGCCTCTCTGTGTGATTCACTTTTCCACTGGGGATCTGAGCAACCTAGGCCAAGGGAGAATATTTTGTTTCTCTCAAGACCTAGAGCTAAATTGGGAAGATGCTTGGAAATGCTCAGAGGGAGAAACACCAGGAAAACCTGCAGTCTCTTTACTAGATCCTGGACCAAGAGCAGGGTAACATTTTTAATCTAACTGTACACAAAGTCAGTCATTTCTTGGCAACCTGGCAGCGTACCATGCAGACAGTTTAATCTCGAGCCAGAGATTGCAGTGCTCGCTCTGGAGTGGAGTAGAGGCCTTGACAGCCAGATTTATGGAAAGTTCTTCAGCAGTGTGTGCTGGAATTGTGCTCTTCCCTGTTGCAGTTTCTTCTGGACTATAAGACTTGTACCCAGGGCCAGCTTTTCAACCTGGAACTGGTCTGAATGTGTTGCTGGGTGCTTCAGCCTGCTCCCTGAGATTGTGATGCAGCAGGGACCTCTCTGCTCTACCCACAGGTAGAAGTCCTGGTATTTGGAGGAGCTTGGTTGAACCAGCAGCCTGAACTGCCCCACCCTTCTGTGCAGAGATTGTGGTGCTCAGAGCCCTCTCTGCTCCGCATCCAGGCAAGTCTCCAGGCATTTGAGATACCCACTCACCTAGATCACCATTCTGAGCTGCGTCATCCTTTTTGTGCATAGATTGTGATTCAGTAAGGCCTTCTCTGCTCCATGCCTAGGAAGGTCTCCAGGCATTCAAAGCATCTGCTTGCCCAGACTGGCATTTTAAGCCACCCCGCCACCACTTTTCAAAGATCCAAGTGCAAGGGAGCCCTCTCCACTCCATGTCCAAACAGATCTCCAGGCACTTGGAGCACCCACTTGCCTGACTCAGAAGCTTGTCACTCCATGCCTCCTGTACAAAGATCCTGGTACAAGGGAGGTCCTCTTTGGTTTTTGGCCAGGCAGAGTTTCAGACATTTGGGACACCAGCTCAGCCAGATTCACCACCTGTGCTATCCCTCCCTTCCAATACAGAGATTGTGGTGCATCAGGGCCTTTTCCACTCCATGACCAGGTGGATCTCTCGGTGTTTCAAGCACCACTCACCTAGAACAGCCTCAGTTGACCCATTTTTCCTGTGCATGGATCATGATGTAGTAGGGCCCTCCCCTCTCCATGCCCAGGCAGCTCTCCAGGTATTTGGAGCACCTGCTTGCTTGAATTAGCTGCTGGACCTGCTGCACCCTTCCTGTGCAGAGATCCTGGTGCATAGGGGTTCTCTCTGTTACAAGCCCAGGCAGACCACCAGGTAGTCAGAAGGCCCCACTGAAGTGGTTTGGCTCTGTGTCCCCACCCAAATCTCACCTTAAATTGTAATAATCCCCACATGTCAAGGGTGAGAGCAGGTGGAGATAACTGAATCATGGGGGCAGTTTCCCCTACACTGTTCTCTTGATAGTAAGTGAATTCTTACGAGATCTGATGGATTTTTCTAAAGGGCTTCCCCCTTGGCTTGGCTCTCATACCAGCATGATTGTAAGTTTCCTGAGGCCTTCCCAGCCGTGCAGAGCTGTGAGTCAATTAAACCTCTTTCCTTTATAAACTACTCAGGATTGGGCAGTACTTTAAAGCAGCGTGAGAATGAACTAATACACCTATTCTCCCAAATTAACAGCCTGAGCTACTCCACCCTCCCTCTGTAGAGATAGGAGTGCAGTGGGGTCATCTACATCCCATGCCTAGGCAGGTATCCAGGTATTTGGAGCACCTACTCTCCTGAATTAGGAGTTTCAGTAGGTCACCCCCCTACATCCCCACCATGCAGAGAACTTGGGGCTGAGGAAGTTTTCCAGGTTCATGCCTAGGTGTTCCTCTGGGCACTTGGTGACCACCCACTGGATTCTCCTTCTGTGCTAGTATTTGTGTCTGACATCAGGAGACCTATAAGCAGCTCTGCCCAATCTTGCCTTACCCATCTTGACCCCACCACCCCAGGGCTGAGCAGGGAGCTCAGACCACTGTCACTCCACAGATCAGCCCATTGCCTGAGGAAATAGAGAGCTTTTATCAGTAAACAAGGACGAAGTATGTACCCAGCCACATTGCCCACAGTAGGATCTTACTTTTAAGCACCTTCTATTGGCCTGCAGACTGAACCACACAGCCTAGTGTAAAACCTGCTGGCAGAAGTGCCTAGGGAAGCAAATTCCAGAGACCCTACCCAACATTCTCTATAGTTACACCCCGAGGGATAAGGTGAAAGGGAAATTTAAAATAATAAAAATATAGGGAAAGGAAGAAAAATAAAAAATTCTAACCACATAATAATAGTTATAAAAATTAGTAGTGTTGCCAGGTGCGGTGGCTCACACCTGTAATCCCAGCATTTTGGAGGCCGAGTGGGTGTATCACTGGCCTCCCAGTGGGAGTTTGAGATCAGCCTGGCTAACATGGTGAAACCCTGTCTCTACTAAAAATACAAAATTAGCTGGGTGTGATGGCAGGTGCCTGTAATCCTAGCTACTTAGGAGGCTGAGGCAGGAGAATCACTTGAACCCCGGAGGTGGAGGTTGAAGTGAGCTGGGATCATGTGACTGCACTCCAGCCTGGGCAACAGAGTGAGAATCAATTTCCAAAACAAACAGACAAACAAAAATTAGTAGTGCAAATAACCCCAGATGAGAAGGAATCAATGCAAGAATTCTGCAACAATGAAAAATCTGAAAGTTGTGATACCATCAAAATATCATACTCTCTCTCCAGCAATGGTCCCTAACCAAAACGAAGACTCATAAATGACAAATAACCAATTAAAAGCACAGATTGCAAAGAAGTTCAATGAGATCCACTATACGGTGTAAAATCAACACAAAGAAACTTCTAAAGCAATCCAGGAAATGAAGGAAGAGATATACACCTTTAATAAATCAATTAATTCTTCTGGAATTGTAAGGCTTGAGGAATTTCACAATATAATTGAAAGCAGTGTCAATAGACTGGACCAAGCAGAAGGAATAACTTCAGACCTTGAAATCCTGTCTTTTGAAGTAAGTCAGACAGACAAAAATAGATAAAAAATAATTTTTAAGAACAAAGATTTTGAGAAATATGGATTATATAAAGTGACCAAATCTATGAATTATTGGCATTCCTGAGAGAAAAGAAGAAAAAGTAAGCAATCTGGGAAGCAAACTTGAAGAAATAATTCAAGACAAAATTTTCTAATCTTACTAGAGAGGTAGACATTCAGATACAAGAAATCTAGAGAACATCTGTGAGATACTATACAAAATGAATATCACCAAGTCATCTAGTCACCAGATCATCCAAGGTCAAAGCTACAAAAATTTTGTAAGGCAGCTAGAGAAAAAGATCACCCCAGGGTACCCAAGGAACCCTATTAGGCAAAAGACAACTTCTTCTCACAGGCCAGAAGAAATTAGGTGCCAATTTTCGGCAATGTTAAAAAAAAAAATGAAATTACAACCACAAATTTCATATTCCACCAAACAGCTTCATAAGTGAAGGAGAAATAAATATTTTCCAGGTAAGCAAGCACTAAAGGAATTAGTTACCACTAGACCAGCCTTATAAGAAATCTTTGAAGGAGTTTTAAAAATGGAATCAAAAGAGCAATACATGCTACCATGAAAACACAGATAAATACATATCCCACAGACATTATAAAGCAACCACACAATAGAAACTACAAAGCAACAAGCTAAAAAACTTCATAATAGAATCAAAACCTCACATATCAATATTAACCATGAATGTAAATGGTCTAAATACCTCCACATAGAAGGCCCAGAGTGGCAAGTTGGGTAAAGAACAAGACTCATCTGTCTGCTGTCTTCAAAAGATCCGTTTCACACTCAACAATACCCACAGGCTCAAAATAAAGGCTAGAGAAACATCTATCACAGAAATGGAGAACAAAAAAGAGCAAGACTGGTTATTCTTATATAAAATAAAGCAGACTTTAAATCAACAACAGAAAAAAAGTACAAAGAAGGGCATTACATGATGATAAAGAGTTCAATTCAACAAGAAGACTTTACTATTCTAAATATATATACACCCAACACTAGTGCACCCAGATTCACAAAATAAGAACTTCTAGACCTCCAAAAAGACTTAACCAGCCACACAATGATATGGGGGATTTGAATACCCTAATGACAGTAGTACAAAGATCAATGAAGCAGAAAACAAAGAAATTCTAGACTTAAATTTAAAACCTAACCAATTGGACCTAAATAGCCATTTACAGCATACTCACCCCATCAACCACAGAATACACGTTATTTACACCTGCACATGAATTATACTACAAGATTGACTACATGCTCAACCATAAAGGAAGGATCAATAAATTTAATTTATAAAAATCAAAAGGATACCAACCATACTCTTGGACCGTAGTGAAATAAAAAGGAAATTAATACCAAAAACATCTCTCTAAACTACACAATTGCATGGAAATTAAACAACTTGCTACTGAATGACTTTTGGTTAACCAAAAACATCAAGGCAAAAATCAAAATATTCTTTAAAATAAATGAAAATAGAGACAAAAACATGGCAAAAAGTTTATAGTGCTAAATTCCTACCTCACAGAGTTAAAAAGAAAACCTCAAACTAACAATCTAACATCACACCTAGAGGAACTAGAAAAAAAAAAAGAAAGAAAGAAAAGCTTACCCCAAAGCAAGAAGAAAAGAAAGAACTAAAATCAGAGCAGAACTGAAAGAAATTAGTCCCCAAAATCGATACAAAGAATCAACAAATCCCAAAGTTGTTTGTTTAAAAGACAAAGAAGATTCAGGCCGGGCACGGTGGCTCAAGCCTGTAATCCCAGCACTTTGGGAGGCCGAGACGGGCGGATCACGAGGTCAGGAGATCGAGACCATCCTGGCTAACACGGTGAAACCCCGTCTCTACTAAAAAATACACAAAAAACTAGCCAGGCGAGGTGGTGGGCACCTGTAGCCCCAGCTACTTGGGAGGCTGAGGCAGAAGAATAGCATAAACCCGGGAGGCAGAGCTTGCAGTGAGCTGAGATCTGGCCACTGCACTCCAGCCTGGGCAACAAAGCGAGACTCTGTCTCAAAAAAAAAAAAAAAAAAAAGAAAAAGGATTCATTAACAAAGAAAAAAAGAGAAGATCCAAATAAGTACAACTTGAAATGACAAAGGTGACATCACAACCAATCTTACAGAAATACAAAAGATCCTCAAAGACTACTATGAACACCTCTATGCACACAAACTAGAAAATCTAAAGGAAATGGATAAATTCTTGGAAACACACAACCTCCCAAGATTGAATCAGGAAGCAATTAAAACCCTGAACTGACCAATATGGAGTTTTAAAATTCAATCAAGAATAAACTACCAAACAAAAAGAGTCTTGGACCAGATGGATTCACAGCCGAACTCTATCGGAGGTACAAAGAGGAGCTGGTACCAAGTCTACTCTCACTATTCCAAAAAAACAAGAAGGAGGGACTCCTCCTTAATCTACTCTATGAAGCAAGCATTAAAACAAACAAAAATCTGACAGAGACACAACAAAAAAGGAAACCTACAGGCCATACCCCTGATGAACATAGATGCAAAAATCCTCAACAAATTACTGGCAAATCAAATCCAGCAGCACATGATCAAGTAGGCTTTATTCCTGGGATGCAAGTTTGGTTCTACATATGCAAATCAATAAGTGTGATTCACCACACAAACAAAATTATAAACAAAACCTACATGAACATCTCAATAGACTCATAAAAAGATTCCAGTAAAATCCAACATACCTTCATGCTAAAAACTATCAAGAAACTAAGCATTGAAGGAAGTACCTCACAATAAGAACCATCTATGAAAAATCCACAACCTACATAATATTGAATGGATAAAAGCTGGAAGCATTCCCCTTGAGAACTGAAACAAGAAGGCATTTTCATTCACCACTCATATTCAATATAGTGTTTGAAGTGCTAGTCAGAGCAATTAGACAAGGGAAAGAAATATAAGGCATCCAAGGAGGAAGAGAAGTCAAATTATGTCTCATCAGTGACACTCTAGTTATATATCTAGAACCCTAAAGATTCTGCCAAAAATCTTCTAGAACTGAGAACTTCAATAAGGTGTCAGGATACAAAATCATTGCATAAAAATTAGTAGCATTTCTATACATCAATATCATTCAAGCTGAGGGTCAAATCAATAATGCAATCTTATATACAATAATCACACAGCAAAACAAAATATCTAGGTATCCATCTAACCAAAGAGGTAAAAGATCCCTACGAGGAGAACAATAAAACACTGCTGAATGAAGTCACAGATGAAACAAATAAACGGAAAAACATTTCTGGCTCATGGATTGGAAGAATCAGTATCATTATAATGTTGTACTGCTCAAAACAATCTACAGATTCAATGTTATTCCTATAAAACTACCAATGTCTTTTTTCACAGAATTAGAAAAAAAACTATTCTAAAATTTATATAGAATCAAACATCAGCCTGAATAGCAAAAGCAATCCTAACCTAAAAGAACAAAACAAAATTTATTGCCTGTGTTTCATTATATGAAAAAATTATTTCCAGGACAATTTCAGAAATCTTTTCTCCTACCTGTTCTTCTATGATTTTTGTAGTTACAGGTCTGATGCTTAAGCATTTAATCCATTTTGAGTTATTTTTTTTGAGATAGAATCCTGCTCTATTGCCCAGGCTGAAGTTCAGCAGCATGACCATAGCTCACTGAAGCCTTGAATTTCTGGGCTCAAGTGATCCTCCTACCTCAGCCTCCTGAGTAGCTGGGACTACATGTATGTGCTACCACACCCAGCTGATTTTTCAGATTTTTATTTTTAGAGACAAGGTCTTGCTGTGTTGCCCAGTCTGGTTTTGACCTCCTATTCTCAAGAGATCTCCCTGCCTCAGCCTCCCAAAGTGTTTGAATTACAAGCATCAGCCATCACACCTGGGCAGATTGTTGTAAATGGTGTAAAACAAATAACAATTTCATTCTTTTACATGTGGATATACAATTTTTCCAACACTATTTATCAAATAATCTATCCTTTCTCCATTGTGTGTTCTTGGCAACTTTGTCAAAAGTCAATTAACTGCAATATGCAGATTTTCTTCTGGGCTCTCTGCTGTTCTATTGGTCTATATGTCTGTTTTCATGCCAGCACCATGCTATTTGGATTACTATAGCTTTGTGGTATATTTTGAAACATACTATAGGTAGTGTGATGCTTTAAGCTTTGTTCTTTTTGCTCAAGATTGCTTTGACTATTCAAGGATTTTTGTGGTTCTATATTAATTTTACCACTGCCATTGGAATTTTGATAGGGATTGTACTGAATCTATAAATCACTTTATATAATACAGGCATTTAAAAATATTAATTCTTCCAATCTATTCACATGGTATATTTTTCCACTTATTTGGTCTTTAATTTCTTTCATCAGTGTTTTATAGTTTTCAGCATACAGATCTTTCATCTTGGTTAAATTTATTTCTAAGTGTGTTTTGATTCTATTATAAATGGGATTTTTGAAAACTTATTTTTTAGATAACTCATTGTTAGTGTAGTATATTGAAGCACTACTGATTTTTGTATGTTGATTTTGCACCGTGCGGCTTTACTGGATTGGTTTATTAGTTCCAGCAGTTTTCTCTGTGGAGCCTTTAGGGTTTTCTATATGTAATATGTCATCTCCAAAGAGACAATTTTACCTCTTCCTTTTGGATTTGGATGCCTTTTATTCTTTCCCTCCTTCCCTTCCCTCCCTCCCTTCTTCCTTCCTTCCTTCCTACCTTCCTTCCTTCCTCCCCACCTTCCTTCCTTCCTACCTTCCTTCCTTCCTTTTTTCCATCCTATCCTTTATTAAGTGTTA
>NW_012115344.1:1491869-1494840 GCF_000951035.1 Colobus angolensis palliatus | reverse complement strand
CTGCTTCCCTCCCTTCCTTCCTTCTTTCCTTCCTTCCCTTTCTTCCTTCCTTTCTCTCTCAGTCTCTCCTCTGCCTAATTGCTCTAGCTAAAATTTCCATTGCTATGTTGAAATAAACGGTAAGACTAGCCATCCTTATCTTATTCCTTACCTTAGAGAAAAAGGTTTCAGCTATTCACCATTGAGTATGATGATGGTGGTAAGCTTATCATATATAACCTTTGTTATGTTGATGTACATTCCTTCTATACCCAATTTGTTGTGAAGTTGTTTTTATCATAAAAGAGTGGTGAATTTTGTCAATTTTTTTCCTCTAACAATGGAGATGATTATATGCAAAAAACAGACAAATGAGATTGCATCAAACTAAAAAGCTTCTGAACACAAATGGAAGAAATCAACAAAAGAAAAAGGCCACCTCTGGAATGGGAGACAATAGTTACAAACCATCCATTTAAGAGGTTAATATCCAAAATATACAAGAAACTTAAATGTAGATTAAAATTATCATGAGATACCACATCACATCTGCTAGAATGGCTATTAAAAAATGACAAAAAATGTTGGTAAGAATGTGGAGAAGAGGGAACCCTTGTACACTTTTTGTGAGAATGGAAGTTAGTATTATGATATGGACAACACTATGAATGTTCTTCAAAAAAATAAAAATAGGGCTACCATGTGGCCAAACAATTTTACCACTGGGCACATTCCCAAAGGAACTGAAATCCATATCTCAAAGATATATGTGCACTCCCATGCTTATTGCAACATTAGTCACTATGACCAAGATATGGAATCAACTTAAGTGCCCATCGGTGTATGAATGGATACAGAATATGTGATGAAATACTAGTCAACCATAAAGAAGGTGAAAATCCTTCCATGTGCAACAACCTGGATAAATCTGGAGAACATTATTTTAAGTGAAATAAGTCAGACACAGAAAGATGAATACCTCATTATCTGACTTCTATGTGGAATCTAAACAAAACTGAACTCAGAAGCAGAGAGTAGAATGCTGGTTGCCAGGGAAGTTGGGGAAAGGATAAGATGTTAGTCAAAGGGCATGAAGTTTCAGTTATGCACAGAATGAATAAGTTCTGAAATTTTATTGTACAGTATGGTGACTATAGTTAATAATGTATTGTATACTTGAAAATTTCTAAGACAGTAGGTCTTAAATGTTCTTACCACATACACAAACACACAAATGCTAAGGTAAGAGAGGTGCTGGGTATTTTAGTTAGCTTGATTTAATCATTTCACAACATACACATCAAAACATTATGCTGTATGCTATAAATGCTTGCCATTTCTATTTGTCAATTATACCTTAATTAAAAAATGAAAAAACAGTCTTGCAACTTCTTAAATGTAGTCTGCAGACTTTTACTACACAGAAAGTCCTCAGTTGTCAAGAGATATGTTTGAAGTGGGTGTGGACTAATTCAAGTCAAGAAAGTTATTCCCTAAAATTATATACAATACATGGGAAAGGGATACCTTCTCTTCTGAGATTGAGGGAAAATAATAATTTATTATTAATAGATGCTTAATGTTAACACATTAATATCAAATATCACATCTACTGCTATTTGTAGTAGTAAAGGATTTGTTGGAGGTTGTATTGCTAGTTGGACATAGAGATGAATAACACCGTCATCAAGAATAACCGAATATTTAAAAAATTGAATGATAAAATTCCTTTGAAAACTGGCCTGAAGAGGAAATAAGTTTTACTTTAGAACAATTAGATATAAAAGCAAGTTTATGAAAGGGCACAAATTATATAGAACAATCAGATGTAAAGTTAAATTTGTAAAAGGGTACAGTATAATAAAACAGTTTTATAAAGGTTTTACCTTATAAAAGGGTAAAAACAATACTGTATGAAGAAAGTATAATAAAACTGCAGCTGCTGTTTAGCTATGTGCTGTAGTCACTACTGGTGAGAATATATCATGCCTAGTGAGTCTTCAGTTATGTAGAACATAGGATAAACTGATAGTGAGTTTGTGATTGAACACTGTGAAGATGTTTGATACATTTATTTTTAGAAAGACATACATGCAAATGTATGTCTATATATGTATAATGTATATTTACATGTTTTATACATATATATATATATATTCCCATTGTGAGTTATGTCTTTTATTCTAGTACATCTTCCAAAATGTTTTTAACTGCATATATTAACACTATTGGTTCTTGGGTGTTATTTGTTTTCCTGGCAAACTATAGATTCTCTCCTTGGTTCTAACATTATATTTCTGGATTTACTTGTAATTTCTTCATTACCAATAAAATATTCTGCATTCAAAATAAGTTTAAATTCTTTATTTTCAATTTTTAATTTCTTTAATTTCTTTTCTTGTTACATTGACTAGGATCTCCTAAATATGTGGGAGGCGAGAATTCTACCACTGAACCACCAAAGCAACTCCTGTATCTCCTAAATATGTGGAATACAATCAGTGAAGCTATCCTTATCTTTCTCTTAACTTTGTTTAGAATGTTTCTAAAATTTCATCATTAAATATGTTTGCAGTAGATATCTGACAAATCTTGTTTCACAAGTTTTGAAATGTTCTTTCCCTATCTGTTTCATAAGCATTCTTTGTCTTTTTATTAGAAGTGACTTTTGCAGAAAGCTTTTCCAAAATATTTGATACTTTTATATTGTTTATCTCTTTTAATTTGTTGTTCTGGTTTAATGTGTGAATGAATATTCTGATATAGAATGACCTATACATTTGTGAAGTAGTTAACAATTGATAATGGTATATTCATTTTCTTATATATTTTTGAATTTTTGTAGTAATATTTTAAGATTTTTGCATCTATGTTTATATGTAAGATTTATTTATAATATTTTGTTCTATTTGTATGGCCTCACATCAAAATTATTCTAGCCTTGTAAAATAAAGCTTTACCAATTTCTCTGTTCTTAAAGACTCTGAAAGAG
>NW_012115344.1:1490659-1491369 GCF_000951035.1 Colobus angolensis palliatus | reverse complement strand
GTCTTTTTCACATAATAACTTCTTTTCCTCTGGGTAGATACCCAGTAATGGAATTGCTGGATCAAATGGTAGTTCTACTTTTAGTTCTTTAAGGAATCTCCACATTGTTTTCCTGGTGGTTGTACTAGTTTACATTCCCGCTAGCAGTGTAAAAGTGTACTCTTTTCATCACATTCATGCCAACATCTATTTTATTTTAATTTTTTATTTATGGCCATTCTTGCAGGAGTAAGGTGGTATCTCATTGTGGTTTTAATTTGCATTTCCCTGATAATTAATAATGTTGAGCATTTTTTCATGTGTTTGTTGGCCATTCGTATATCTTTTTTTGGGAATTACCTATTCATGTCCTTAGCCCACTATTTGATAGAGTTGTTTGCTTTTTCTTGCTGATTTGTTTGAGTTTTTTGTAGATTCTGGATATTAGTCCATTGTCACATGTTTGTGAAGATTTTCTCCCACTCTGTGGGTTGTCTGTTTACTATGCTGATTATTTCTTCTGCCATGCAGAAACTTTTTAATTTAATTAAGTTCCATCTATTTATCTTTTTTTTTCAGATTGATTATTTGTTTTTTTTTTGTTTTTTTTATTATACTTTAAGTTCTAGGGTACATGTGTATAACGTGCAGATTTGTTACATATGTATACTTTTGCCATGTTGGTGTGCTGCACCCATCAACTCGTCAGCACCCATCAATTCATCATTTAT
>NW_012115344.1:1483195-1490214 GCF_000951035.1 Colobus angolensis palliatus | reverse complement strand
TTAGAATGGCAATCATTAAAAAATCAGGAAACAACAGAGGTTGGAGAGAATGTGGAGAAATAGGAACACTTTTACACTGTTGGTGGGATTGTAAACTAGTTCAACCATTATGGAAAACAGTATGGCAATTCCTCAAGGATCTAGAACTAGATGTACCATCTATTTATCTTTGTTTTTGTTGCATTTGCTTTTGCGTTCTTGGTCATGAACTCTTTGCCTAAGCCAATGTCAAAAAGAGTTTTATCAATGTTATTTTCTATAATTTTTATGGTTTCAGGTCTTAGATTTAAGTCTTTGATTCATCTTGAGTTCATTGTTGTGTAAGGTGAAAGATGAGGATCCAGTCTCTTTCTTCTATATGTGGCTTGTCAATTATCCCAGCACCATTTGTTGAATAGGGTGTCTTTTCCCCACTTTGTTTTTGTTTGCTTTCTCAAAGATCAGTTGGCTGTAAGTATCTGGCTTTATTTCTGACTTCTCTGTTCTATTTCATTGGTCTATATGCCTGTGTTTATATCAGTACCATGCTGTTTTGGTGTAGTATAGTGGCCTTGTAGTATAGTCTGAAGTTGGGTATGTGATTCCTCCAGATTTGTTCTTTTTGCTTAGTCGTCCTTTGGCTATGTGGACTCTTTTTTGTTGTATATGAATTTTAGGATTGTTTTCTCTAGTTCTGTGAAGAATGATTATGGTATTTTGATGGGAATTGCATTGAATCTGTAGATTGCTTTTGGCAGTATGGTCATTTTCACAATATTGATTCTACCCATTCATGAGCATGGGATGTGTTTCCATTTGTTTCTGTTGTTGATGACTTCTTTCAGGAGTGTTTTGTAGCTTTCCTTGTAGACATCTGTCACCTCCTTGGTTAGGCATATTCTTAAGTATTTTATTTATTTATTTTCATTTGCAGCTGATGCAAGAGGGACTGAGTTTTTGATTTGATTCTCATCTTGGTCGTTGCTGGTGTATAGCAGTGCTATTGACTTTGTGTACATTTATTTTGTATCCTGAAATGTTACTGAATTTATTTTTCAGATCTAGGAGCTTTATGGAAGAGTCTTCAGGGTTTTCTAGGTGTGCAATTATATCATTGGCAAAAAGCGACAGTTTGACTTCATCTTTACTGATTTGGATATGTTTTATTTATTCCTCTTGTCTGATTGTTGTCTAGGATTTCCAGTACAATGGTTAATAGAAGTGATGAAAATGGGCATTATTGTCTTCCTCCAGTTCTCAGGTGAAATGCCTTCAACTTTTCCCCATTCAGTATAATGTTGGCTATGGGTTTGTCATAGATGGCTTTTATTACCTTGAGGTATGTCCTTTCCCTGCTAATTTTGCTGAGGACTATAATCATAAAGAGATGCTGGATTTTGTCAAATACCTTTTCTGTGTCTATTGAGATAATCATGTGATTTTTGTTTCTAATTCTTTTTACATGATATATCACATTTATTACTTGCAGATATTAAACCATCCCTGCATCCCTAGTATGAAACCCACTATATCATTGTGTATCATCTTTTTGATATGCTGTTAGACTCAGTGAGAATTTCATTGAGGATTTTTGCATCTATGTTCATCAGGGATATTGGTCTGTAGTTTTCCTTTTTTTGTTATATCTTTTCCTAGCTTTGGTATTAGAGTAATAATAGCTTCATATAATGAGTTTCAGATGATTCCCTCTTTATCTTTGGAAATAGCTTCAGTAAGATTTGTACCAATTCTTTGAATGTATGATAGAATTCAGCTATGAATCCATCTGATCCTAGACTTTTTGTGTTAGCAATTTTTAAGTTACTGTTTCATTCTCACTACTTGTTATTGGTCTGTTCAGGGTTTCTATTTTTTTCTTGGTTTAATCTAGGAGAGTTGTATATTTCCAGGAATTTATCCATCTCCTCTAGATTTTCTGGTTTATGTGCATGAAGGTGTTCATAGTAGTCTTAAACAATCTTTGTATTTCTGTGGTATTTGTTGTAATATCTCCCATTTAGTTTCTAATGCAGCTTATTTGGATCCTCTCCCTTCTTTTCCTGGCTAATCTCAATTTTGTTTATCTTTTCAAAGAACCAGTTTTTGTTTTATTTCTCTTTTGTGGGGTCTTTTTTGGTTTCAATTTCGTTTAGTTCTGCTGTGATCTTGGTTATTTCTTTTCTTCTGCTGGGGTTGGGTTTGGTTCATTCTTGTTTCTCCAGTTCATTGAGATGTGATGTTAGCTTGTTTATTTGTTCGCTTTCAAACTTTTTGATGTAGGCTTAATGCTATGAACTTTCCTCTTAGCACCACTTTTGCTGTATCTCAGAGGTTTTGATAAATTGTGTCACTAATATCATCCAGTTCAAAGAATTTTTTAACTTTCATCTTGATTTATTTTTGACCCAAAGATCATTTAAGAACAGAATATTTAAATCCCATGTATTTGTATAGTTTTGACAGTTCTTTTTAGAGATAATTCTCAGTTATATTCCACTGTGGTCTGAGAGGATACTTGATACAATTTTTTTTTCTGAAGTTAATCAAGATTTTTTTTTTCAGCTGAAGAAATTTACTTTTTTTTTTCTAGGTGCATAGATATAATTATATACAAGACATAATTATAGACAAGTTTCAATACACAGGAAAACTCTTCTGTCCACCTCTCTTTATGCTAAATAAATCATCACAATAATTTTTACAAATTTAAAAATAATACACAGCTTTCTTGGGCTGAACATGTTGTGCATGAATATATTGGTACTGGTATATTACAGTTACTTACAATTTTTTTTAAGAACAGCATTGGAGAATAATAAGCTATTTAAATATTGACTTTATATATAGAAAGTGCAATGCTGTTAATTGTTATATAACATGCTTCATAATTTCTTTCCTTTATCAATTTTAAATCAAGATAACTTGGACTCAAACAGTCATATTTTTTCTGAAAATAGTACAGTACACACATGACAGCAGTGACTTGGTGAGATGATGCCCTTTGCTGCAGTTATGAAAGCAAACTTTACTATGTCAGGAACTGATTGCCAATAGATTAGTAATTTTCAATGTCACCCATACCTGGGGTTTCAGGACAAGAGAAAAAGGCCTCTGACTAAGGCAAGGCCATGAAAGAATATCTGCTCCTTGATTATCTGGGTATGTAAACAGTAATAATTGGAGCTGACTGCATTTCCTTCCAGTCAGCTCTGAAGTGAAAATTATACATTATGTGTATGTGTAGCTACTTGAGCCAAACAGCCTTTCCAGGTTTCTTTTGTGCTTTCCAAAGACAACAATTTTCACTGTTACTTAAAATTCTGTGCAAAATGCAACTGATTAAAACTGGATATTGCTGAAGCCTACCACCTGTTTAATCATGTCCACAGGCAGCCCCAAACCATCTCCGTCAACATCACACCCAAACATTCAGCTTTTCTCAGACCAAATTAAAAGTTTAAAGAGAGAAACAAAAAATCAAACACTAAAGATACTTTAAAAATATCTAAAACAACACAATACAGTTAAAACAATCTGCAACTAGATGTTCCCACTGAAAATTATTTGTGGTCCCTGAATTTGATTTTCCACGCAAAGGCATTGTTCTTCAAAGAAGAGTGATAAAAATACGGTTTGGCATTCTCAGAAACTCCAAAAAGTTTCCTTTTCTGCTGTGACTTTCACTTAAATTAAAATCTTACACTGAAAATGAACTGAAACTTGGAAATTCACATGAGATTTCTCCCTCTCCTTTGTTATCTCTTACATGACTTTTGCGTGTTTTTTTGCTCAGTTTAAACAATGACAGAATCTGTCCGAATGTCAAGCCGAAGTATTTTGAAAGCAGGAAGAGAAGCCTGTTTAGAGCACCCACCTCCATAGCAGGCGAAATGCACTGAACACTTTAGCTATATGAGAACGCTGTAGGTTCATTACATTGCAATTAGGCTAGGCCACAAAACAAGAGGACAAACATGAGCTGTTTTTAAGAGTTTAATAGAAATTTGACAGCTTAACTTTATTCTACATTTCCACAATTTCTTCACATGGCATCTCATACAAAGTGAAAATTATTAGATAAACATGCATTAGATTTTAGAAATGCATATGAATGCATGAAAAAATACATCAACTGAGAATGTCTTTTCCATCAGTAACATGGATCCAGACATAAGCAATATGCTAAAGATGGCTTTGTAATTGTATGAAACTACTCCCCCTCCAACCAAAGGGAAATGATTTATTTTAATAAGTAGATGAAATATTACTAAATTTTTAATCAAGAGCTTGTGGTCAAAGTTTTATATTATAAATGGTTGCATTTGATGCTTAAAATAGCATTCATGATGAGAATGTAAAGGAAAATCAGTTTGTAAGCAATGGGAATCTTAATAGTTTAGTTGTTTAAGTTTGCTGTTTTGTAGAATCAGAAAATTTACCATGACGTTTTTTGTGACCTATCATATGTCCTCTCTTGGAGAATGTTCCAGGTGCTGATGAAAATAATGTATATTCTACAGTTGTTGGGTAGAATGTTCTGTAAGTATCTTAAGTCCATTTGTCCTAGGGTACAGTTTAAGTCCATGGTTTCTCTGTTGATTTTCTGCCTTGATGATCTGTCTAATGCTTTTAGTGGAGTATTGAAGTACCAACTATTATTGTGTTGTTGTCTATCTCATTTCTTAAGTCTAGTAGTAATTGTTTTATAAATGTGGGGGCTCCAGTGTTCGGTGCATATGTATTTAGGATTGTGATATTTTCCTGTTGGACTAATCCTTTTATCATTATATAATGTTCCTCTTTGCCTTTTTTTTTTCTGTTGCTGCTTTAAATTCTGTTTTGTCTGATACAACAATACCTATTCCTGCTCACTTTTGATTTCCATTTGCATGGAATATCTTTTTCCACCCTTTACCTTAAATTTATGGGAGTCATTATGTGTTAGGTGAGTGTTTTGAAGACAGCAGATAATTGATTGGTGGATTTTTATCCATTCTGCGATTCTGTATCTTTTAGGTGGAGGATTTAGGCCATTTATATTCAATGTAAGTATTGATATGTGAGGTACTATTCTGCATGGTAGTTGCTTCCTAAATCCCTTTTTTTCCCATTGTGTTATTGTTTTATAGGTGCTGTGAGATTTATGCTTTAAGGAGGTTCTATTTTGATGGAATTTTGAGGCTTTGTTTCAAGATTTGGAGCTCCTTTTAGCAATTCTTGTAGTGGTGACTTGCTAGTGGCAAATTCTCTCAGGATTTGTTTGTCTCAAAAAGACTTTATCACTCCTTTATTCATAAAGCTTAGTTTTGCTGGATATCACACTATTTGCTGACAGTTATTTTGTTTCAGGGGGCTAAAGATAGGACCCCAATCTCCTCTGACTGGTAAGGTTTCTGCTGAGAAATCTGCTATTAATCTGATAGTTTTCTATTACAGGTTAGCTGATGCTTTTGTCTCCCAGCTCTTAAGATTGTTTCCTTCATCTTGACTTTAAATAACCTGATAAGTATGTGCCTAGGTAATGATTGTTCTGCCATGAATTTCCCAGGTGTTCTTTGAGCTTCTTGAATTTGGATGCCTAGACCTCTAGCAAGACCAGTGAAGTTTTCCTCAATTATTCCCGCAAATAAAATTTCCAAACTTTTAGATTTCTCTTCTTTCTCAGGAACACCAATTATTCTTAGGTTTGGCTGCTTAACATAATCTGAAGTGTCTTGGAAGTTTTGTTCATTTTTTAACTCTTTTTTGTCTTTGCCTGATTGGGTTAATTTTGAAGCCTTGTCTTTGAACTCTGAAGTTCTTTCTTCTACTTGTTGTAGTCTGTTGTTGATACTTTCAAGTGCATTTTGTATTTCTCTTAGCATGTCTTCTATTTCCAGAAGTTGTGATTGTTTTTTCTTTTTCTTTTTCTTTCTTTTTTTTTTTTTTTTTTTTGAGACAGAGTCTTGCTCTGTCGCCTGGGCTGGAGTGCAGTGGCCGGATCTCAGCTCACTGCAAGCTCCGCCTCCTGGGTTTACGCCATTCTCCTGCCTCAGCCTCCGGAGTAGCTGGGACTACAGGCGCCCGCCACCTTGCCCAGCTAGTTTTTTGTATTTTTAGTAGAGATGGGGTTTCACCGTGTTAACCAGGATGGTCTCGATCTCCTGACCTTGTGATCCGCCCATCTCGGCCTCCCAAAGTGCTGGGATTACAGGCTTGAGCCACGCCTGTTTTTTCTTTATGTTATCTTTTTTTCCTAGGCAGTAGGTCTCAACAGTGGGCTTAAAATATTCAGTAAACTATACAGCAAATAGATGTGCTATCACTCAGGCCTTGTTGTTTATGTATAGAGCACAAGCAGAGTGGATATAGCATAATTCCTAGGGACCCTTTAATTTTCAGAATAGTAAGTTAGCATTGGCTTAAACTTAAAGTTATCAGCTGCGTTAGTCCCTAATAAGGGAGTCAGTCTGTCCTTTAATGCTTTGAAGCCCTACGTTGACTTCTCTACATATAAAAGACCTAGATGGCATCTTCTTCCAATAGAAGGCTGTTTCATCTCCATTAAAAATCTGTTGCTTAGTGTAGCCACCTTCATCAATTAGCCTAGCTAGGTCTTTTGTATAATTTGCTGTAGCTTCTCCTTCAGTACTTGCTGCATCACCTTGTGTTTTTATGTTATGGAGAGAGTTTTTTTTTTTTTCCTTAAATCTCATGAACTAACTTCTGTTAGCTTCCAACTTTTTTTTTTTTCTGCAGCTTCCTCACCTCTCTCAGCTTTCAAAGAATTGAACAGGGTTTGGACCTAGCTATTGATTAGGCTTTGGCTGAAAGGAATGTTGTGCCTGGTCTAATCTTCTATCCATACTGCTCACACTTTCTCCATATCAGCAATACAGCTGTTTTGCATTCTAATTATGCTGTGTTCAGTGGAGTAGCACTTTTTATTTCATTCAAGAACTTTTCCATATAAGGAGTAAGGAAAGGATCCAGTTTCAGCTTTCTACTTATGGCTAGCCAATTTTCCCAGCACCATTTATTAAATAGGGAATCCTTTCCCC
>NW_012115344.1:1468203-1475809 GCF_000951035.1 Colobus angolensis palliatus | reverse complement strand
AAAAAAAAAAAAAAAAAAAGAACTTTTCCTTTGCTTTTACAACTTGGATAACTATTTGGCACAAGAGGCCTTGCTTTCAGCCTATCTCAGCTTTCAATATGCCTTCCTAACTAAGCTTAAGTATTTCTAGCTTGAGATTAAAAGTGAGAAATGTGCAACTCTTTTTTCACTTGAACACTGAGAGGCTGTTGTAGGATTATGAATTGGTGTAATTTCAATATGGTTGTTCTTAGAAAATAGGGAGGGCTCAAGAGAGAGAGACAGTAAAATGCCTCGTCATTGAAGCAGTCAGAACACACACAACATTTAATGATTAAGTTTGCCTTCTGGGTGTTCCAAAACAATTGAGAGTAATATCAAAGACTGCTGCTCATAGGTCACTATTACAGATATAATCATAATGAAAATGTTTGAAATATTGGGAGAATTGTCAAAATGTTCCCTATAGACACAAAGTGAGCACATAATATTGGAAAAATGGTACCAGTAGACTTTCTCAACACAGGGTTGCCACAAACCTTCAATTTCTAAAAACGTGTAATATCTGTGAAGCACAATAATGCAAAGGGCAATAAAACAAGGTGTGCCGATATATGTCTTTGTGGTTAAAATGGGTTTCTTGTATACAACATACAATTGGATCTTATTTTTTATTTAACTATGATAATCTCTGCCTTTTAATTGGTGCATTGAGGCCATTGATGTTTAAAGTGATTACTAATGTAATGTGCTTAATGTCACGTAGTTGTTACTGCTTTCTATTTGTTGTCCTTGTTCTTTGTTCTTATTTTGTCTTCTATTTTTTATTCTTTTTGTGTTTTTCATTGAGCATTTTATAAAATGTAATTTTCTCTCTTTTCTTAGCATATCATTTGTATCTTTAAAAACTTTTTTTTAGTAGTCGCCCCAGAGTTTGCAATATACATTTACAACAAATCTAAGTCCACTTTCAAATAACACTATATGGACCGGGCGTGGTGGCTCACGCCTGTAATCCCAACACTTTGGGAGGCAGAGGCGGGTGGATCATGAAGTCAGGAGATCGAGACCATCCTGGCTAACACAGTGAAACCCCGTCTCTACTAAAAATATAAAAAATTAGCTGGGTGTGGTGGTAGGTGCCTGTACTACTCTGGAGGCTGAAGCAGGAGAATGGCGTGAACCCAGGATGCGGATCTTGCAGTGAGCCGAGATCATACCACTGCACTCCAGCCTGGGCCACAGAGTAAGACTCCGTTTTAAAAAAAAAAAAAAAAAATCAAATCAAATCAAATAACACTACATGACTTTACAGGTAGTGTGAGTGACTCATAATAACAAAATAATCCAAATTTTTCCTACCATCCCTTTTATAATTGATGTAATTCATTTTGGTAAAATACCAGCATGCACAAGAATATATATGTAAATATATGTGTACACACACACATAAACATATACAATTAAATACAATGTTGCTATTACTATTTTGAACAAATTGTTATGTGAGATCAATTAATAGGAAAAATGAAAGTTTCATTTTACCTTCATTTATCCCTTTTCCATTGCTCTTCCTTTATGTAGATCTAAGTTTCTAACTTATTTTATTTTCCTTCTCTCTAAAGAACTTCTTTTAACATTTATTTCAAGACAATTGTTGTTGTCTGGGAAAATCATTATTTCTACTCTACTTTCGAAGGTTAACTTAGCAGTATACAGAATCTAGGTTGGTGGGTTTTTCTCTCAAAACTTCAAATATTTTACACCACTCTCTTCTTAGTTACATGGTTTCTGAGATGTTCGATGTCATGCTTTGCCTTTCTATAGGTAAACTGTTATTTTCCTCTGCCTTTTTTCAGGATTTTAAAAATCTTTGTTTTACTGTATTTTGAAAATGATACACCTAGGTGTCGTTTCTCTGGCATTTATCCTGCTGATGTTCTCAGAGCTTCCTAGATCTTTGGGTTGGTGTCTGGCATTAATTTGGCAAATTCTAGGTCATTATTGTTTCGAGTATTTCCCTTGTTCCTTGATCTCTTTTCCCTCCCCATTTTGGTGTTTTCATTGCATATACGTCACACCTTTTGTAGTTGTCTTGCAGGTCTTGGATACTGTCTTGTGGTTTTCTTTTCAGACTTTTTTCTCTTTGATTTTCTTTTTTGGAGGTTTCTGTGGAAATACCTTTAAGCTCAGAGATTCTTTCTTCAGCTGTTTCCAGGCTACTAATAAGCCTATAAAAGGCATTCTTCATTTCTGTGACAGTGTTTTGATATCTAGCATTTATATTTAAAATTTTTTAAATTATTTGTTTACATTACCCATTTGTTCTTGCATGTTGTCTATTTTATTTATGAGGGCCCTTAGCGTATTTATCATTATTGTATTGACTTCTCAGTCTGATAATTCCAGCATCTCTGCCATGTCTGAGTCTGGTTTTGATGCTTACTCTGTCTATTCAAACTGTGTCTTTTTGCCTTTTATTATGCCTTGTAATATTTGATTGAAAGCCTGACATGACATACTGGGTAATAGGAATTAGAGCAAGTAAGCCTTTAGTCATGAGGTAGTAAGATTTGGCAATAGGGGAAGATTCTATAGTTCTATAATTAGGTTTCAGACTTGTAGTGAGACTGTGACCCCGGACTGTGAACTTCACACATACTTCTTTGTACCCTCCCCTACCTTAGCTAGGACAAAATGGTCAGCGTGAGTTGGGATTAGGTATCAACCTTCTCTCATATGGAAGGATGCTGGAGTTGGTTATTTCCCTTTTTTCAAGTCAGTTAGGCTCTGATAAAACCCCAGTCATTTAGGCTCTGGTTAGATAGTTTCCCCTGAGGGCAAACCTTGTTAAACAGAACAGAATGCTTCGGCATATTTCCAGATGGTTCTTTTTCCCTTCCTCCTGGCAGAGCATGAGAAGATTTTCCCCAGATCTTCATTGTGAGAGCCTGATAAATCTCTTGTGAGTAAAACTCACAAAAGTTCAGCAGCTTTACATGATTATATCTTTCTGGAGATTTTGTCTCCAAGATGTGTTCCACACTGAACCTCCAGCGATTTGTCAATTACAATTCTGATTTCCTTACCCTGGTACTGGTCCCCACAAAGATTTTTGTTTATAGATTTCTGCTTGGGTAAGTTGTGATTCTCTGTATATTCTACTCTCTTTGGTTATGGAGCAGCAATTTGTCCTATAATTTCAATATTCTGACAAGTCTAAGAAGCATTGTTGAGTTTCAGTTTGTTCAGCTTTACTAATTACGACAGAGTAGCAACTTCTAAATTCCTTATATGCCAGTCTGAAAACTGGAAGTCCTTAAATTTATTTTTATCACAAAATATTGGATTGTACATAGTTAATAAAATAGTCCGTAGTTTTCTTATAGTTTATTTTTTATAGCGAAGAGGTAATTAAATTTCTTACATATTTTTCAATGTTGTAGACAACATTCTTGTACATCATAATTTTCCCTTGGATTGAATTTGCCTTTTTCCTTAAGTATATCCCTTAATTAAGATTTAAGGATCTGCAGGTAGTGAAATCTCTTGATTTATTTTAATATGCAAACATTTCTTTATTTTCTTTGATTTTTTTTTTACGCTAGGAGGAACCCAGGTATGCAAGTGCATTCAAAGATTGACAAACAATGTGTCCTGTAATTCATATTAATTCTAATCAACTCATCAAACCATGAGCCAAGTGATCAACCACTAAGACCCAAACTGCCTTGACTTTCAGTTTTTAAATGTTTTATTATTTACTTAATAATTTCAACTTTTATATTAGATATAGGGGGTCCATGTGCAGGTTTGTTTCATAAGAATATTGCATGATACTGAGATTTGGGGTGCAAATAATCTTCTTACCCAGGTAGTGAGCAGAGTATCCAATAGGTAGTTTTTCAGCCTTTGTCCCACTCCCATCTCTTCCCCTTCTAGTAGTCTCCAGTATCCATTATTACAATGTTTATATCCATGTGTACCCAATGGACATGTGATCCCACTTATAAATGAGAATTTGTGATATTTGATTTTCTATTCCTTCATTAATTTGCTTAGGACAGTGGCCACCAGTTGTATCCATGCAGCTGCAAATAATGTTTTGGTTTTTTTATGGCTGTGTTGTATTCCATGGTATATTTGCATCACATTTTCTTTATCCAACCCACTGTTGATGGGCACCTGGCTTGATTCCATGCCTTTAGTATAATGAATAGTGCTGCAATAAACATATGAGGGAATGTGTCGTTTTGATTAAATGACTTATGTTTTCTTGGATATCTACTTAGTGTGTACCCCAAAAATCTGAGACAGGTCTCAGTTAATTTAGAACAATTATTTAGTCAAGATTGAGGACATGCACCTGTGACACGACCTCAAGGTGTACTGAGGACATGTGCCCAAGGTGGACAGAATACAGTTTGCTTTTATATGTTTTTAGGTGACATGAGACATCAGTCAACATATGTAAGAGGAACATTGGTTCAGTCTGGAAAGGCAAGACAACTCTAAGTGGGGAGGGGCCTTCCAGGTCGTAGGTAGATAAAGAGACACATGGTTGCATTCTTTTGAGTTTCTGATTAGCCTCTTCAAAGGAGACAATCAGATATGCATTTATCTCCATGAGCAGAGGGGTGACTGAATAGAATGGGAGGCAAGTTTGGCCTAAACTGTTCCTAGTTTGACTTTTTCTTTTAGCTTAGTGATTTTGGGGCCCCAAGACATTTTCCATTCACATTTTTCCCCTTTTCTTTTCAAAAATCTTTGGCAGAAAGCATTTTAGAAGACAATGAGTCTCTGATCTCAGGTTTTATCTCATCTCTTATGGCTAGGATGATTTATTCCTAGATGGGTAGGTCCTGAGTTATTAGGAAAGCTCATTTTTAGAAAGTTCTGAAGTCGTATGTCCTATGAAGAGAAAATAGGAGGAGGAAGGGAGAAAAACAATGATAAAAAAAAGATCAATCCTGGAAAACTGAAATAGGCCACATTACTCCAAAGTCCATACATCAGTAGGCAGATATGAAAGGGGCTTATGTATGTCAATAGGTTGCTGTTATTTTCTTCTGAAGTTTAAGTTGTTCAGCTTCAGTTCACAGGACTTTACAAAAGCACAGCTTAGTTTTCAGTGACTCCAAATTAGAAAAAAATGTGGGGAAAAAAAGAAGGAAAATAATTGAAAAGATTATTTTGAAGACTTGTAGCCAAGAAAAATTAGAACTCAGTCCAAACTTTAGAAAATAATAAAAATCGAAAAAGCATTAGTCAAGACTAGAATCTAACAACAGGTGTACTATAGTTTTTGAAGCATAATTTTTCTCTCTTCAGTTTTCCACTTTTACTGAAAACAAATCATGCTAGGCTGATTTGCATTATTATACATGGCCTGATTATTTGTACATAGTGCAGTAAGAATAATAATTTTTTTTACATATACTTTTAAATTGGGTTTGATGGAGTTTTGTTCCATAGAAGGAATCTTAGATAGGACATTTTTAAAACTGAGCCCAGCCTTGGATTTGTACTGTTAAATACCTGTAAGTTGAGTGATCCTCTCCTCTTAAAGTCCCAAGATAAACTTGGGGCTTCTGGGCTTGTCAGAAAGTGACATGCTTTAGTTACCACAGGTGAGGAACCCTGTACAGGGACTGTAGACAAAGTATGAGGCCAGTTTTCCAAGGGGTTTGTATTGGCTCCCTAAGTTAAGTTTAATTCCTTACAGGAAAGCACACCATTCCAGTTAAAGCCTTGGTGGAATAACCAGTTATTATAATTGTGTCCTGTTACAAATAAAAATAGATTCCTATTTCTCTTATGCAAATAACTGTATTGCTGCAATTGAGAATACTCACAAACAGTTTTCAAATTCTGGAGAAATCAGGTAGAGAGAAAAAATATGCTCCAAGTTTCATTCGTAGGCATACACTAACTTGTTAAAAGTTGTTAATAGTTCAGAAGAAAAGTTTCCTTGTCTCTGAAAAAACAAAACAAAGGATCAGCAATGTTTTAAGCAAAAAGTTAAAAAGATTCCTTCAGTCTTTTATGAGTTCAGTTCATGCAGTTAATTCCTGTTCTGCTTGATATTCATGAATGTTTCAGCTCTCCATCAGTCCTGAAAGTTTTTTCTCTATTCTGATATTACAATTTCCAAAGTTATCAGAAACCTGCATTTAAGAGCACCTGTTAGAGTTTTATAGCTGATTATAAAAATATCTTCTAAAGAGGACCAAAACTAGGCAACAATTCTTCATGGTTGACAAAAAATTTGAGGGCAGCCATAGTCAAAGACACAATTGACAAGGAAATTTGTTATCTCTGTGGTACACAACAATTTAACATAATAATTGTAATTATTACTGATAATGTACACTAAATTATATTAGAATTATAGGAGTTTCCCATGATTTTGCAACACATACCAATAACATTTATACAAATACATGCCAGGTCAGGTGTGGTGGCTCATGCCTGTAATCCCAGCACTTTGGAGGTCAAGACAGGCAGATCAGCTGAAGTCAGAAGTTTGAGACCTGACTGGCCAACATAGCAACCCCTTGTCTTTACTAAAAATACAAAAATTAGCAAGGCATGTTGGTGTGTGCCTACAGTCACTGAGGCATGAGAATCATTTGAACCCAGCAGGATGAAGGCTGCAGTGAGCCGAGATTGCACCACTGCATTCCAACCTGGGTGACAAAGCAAGCCTTCATCTCAAAAAACAAACAAACAAACAAAGAGACGAACAAACAAATACAGTCCAAAGAAAACCAAACACCATTTCATATTTGACAATGCCTCCAGTATAATTTCTATACCAACTAAGCCAAATTATGTCATTTTGGACCTTCAGGAAACTAATTTTTTTTTTTTTTTTTTTTTGAGACGGAGTCTCGCTCTGTCGCCCAGGCTGGAGTGCAGTGGCTGGATCTCAGCTCACTGCAAGCTCCGCCTCCCGGGTTTACGCCATTCTCCTGCCTCAGCCTCCTGAGTAGCGGAGACTACAGGTGCCCGCCACCTCGCCCAGCTAGTTTTTTTTTGTATTTTTTAGTAGAGACGGGGTTTCACTGTGTTAGCCAGGATGGTCTCGATCTCCTGACCTTGTGATCCGCCCGTCTCGGCCTCCCAAAGTGCTGGGATTACAGGCTTGAGCCACCACGCCCGGCCGGAAACTAATATTTTAAAGGGTGAATTAGGTCAGAAAAAGACATCATTTATAATTTGATTTTAATTATTAATTGGCTTTGGAAAGTTTGCCAAATATTAAAAATTTAAAACACTTTATATTACAGGTTATTGTAAAATAAAGTCATTTATTTGACCAAAGTGGTAACTCAAGAACTTCAAACAAAGTCAAAAACCTTCATTCTTTGAGAAGACACTTAATTTTCCAGACAATAAACCCTAATAAAAACAGCATCAGACCAATTAAATTTGTTTTTCAAAATTTTATAAACACTATATAAAATTTTAATCTTGACCATAAGACAAAACTTACATAAACCTTTTATAAACTTTATAACATTTATTAAAGAGTCAGTTAATGCTAACACAGGGGCCTATATGTTGGTCTTGCATCAGTGTGCTTTTGATATTAATGATTAATTTATAGAGAGGCTGAACTTAT
>NW_012115344.1:1445733-1468153 GCF_000951035.1 Colobus angolensis palliatus | reverse complement strand
AGAGTCAGTTAATGCTAACACAGGGGCCTATATGTTGGTCTTGCATCAGTGTGCTTTTGATATTAATGATTAATTTATAGAGAGGCTGAACTTATCTCTTAAAATTGGCCCTCACAATATCACGCACCCACCTCTTCCATGATAGTCACTGGGTCTTGAGGAATTCAGTAGCTCTATGTTCTGGCTCTGTGTCTCAGGAATGCAGTTTGTTTGGACTGGCATCTTCTACCAGGCCTGAAGATGAGGCTTTACTTGCCATTTGTGTTTAAAATTTAGCAGGACTTGGTGTCCTTTTAGACTGACGAGTCAAAGCCCTGTAACTCAAGGTCACAAGTACTTTAAAAGCACATATATAGAGAGATAAATGAATGTAATAGTCTTAATTTTATTTTATTTTATTTTATTTTATTTTATTTTTTTTATTATACTTTAAGTTCTAGGGTACATGTGCATAACGTGCAGGTTTGTTACATATGTATACTTGTGCCATGTTGGTGTGCTGCACCCATCAACTCGTCAGCACCCATCAATTCATCATTTATATCAGGTATAACTCCCCAATGCAATCCCTCCCCCCTCCCCCCTCCCCATGATAGGCCCCAGTGTGTGATGTTCCCCTTCCCGAGTCCAAGTGATCTCATTGTTCAGTTCCCACCTATGAGTGAGAACATGCGGTGTTTGGTTTTCTCTTCTTGTGATAGTTTGCTAAGAATGATGGTTTCCAGCTGCATCCATGTCCCTACAAAGGACACAAACTCATCCTTTTTTATGGCTGCATAGTATTCCATAGTGTATATGTGCCACATTTTCTTAATCCAGTCTGTCACAGATGGACATTTGGGTTGATTCCAAGTCTTTGCTATTGTGAATAGTGCCGCAATAAACATACGTGTGCATGTGTCTTTGTAGTAGAATAATTTATAATCCTTTGGGTATATACCCAGTAGTGGGATGGCTGGGTCATATGGTACATCTAGTTCTAGATCCTTGAGGAATTGCCATACTGTTTTCCATAATGGTTGAACTAGTTTACAATCCCACCAACAGTGTAAAAGTGTTCCTATTTCTCCACATCCTCTCCAACACCTGTTGTTTCCTGATTTTTTAATGATGGCCATTCTAACTGGTGTGAGATGGTATCTCATTGTGGTTTTGATTTGCATTTCTCTGATGGCGAGTGATGATGAGCATTTTTTCATGTGTCTGTTGGCTGTATGAATGTCTTCTTTTTAAAAAAAGTTAATCTCAGTTTTTTTCTTAAGCAAACCAAAACCTAGTAATAATATGACAACTTGATCATATGCATTTTTTTAATGTATATCCTGCTATTGTGACTTACACAGACCATTCATGACATGGTTGGAGTTTCTCATTTGTCCTGAAGATTCCTCTTTTTTAAATAACCAGTCATTTTATTCGAGGATTAAATTTACCATACAATATCTTTGCTCATATAAAATTATTTCTCTTTAAGCTTTATTATCAAAAAACCTTTTAATTTTAATAACTTTCTTTACATCTCTCTCATTCCCTGGTTCCTTTTATTTTGCTTTATGTATAACCTTTAAATAAGCTTTGAATTAGACAAAAATTGTTCACTCTTTTAAAAAGGACACACCTTTTTTAAAGAAAGAATGATTTCATATAAATATATTTTTATTGGAAAATACCCAAATAATGAAATATTTACTTAATATAACTTTAGATTCTAAATTATGATGATATTATCCACAAGTATTTATCCTATTACATTTATCTAATTATTTTATTTTAATTGTTTACCTAGATTATTTATGAAAACTGTAGTAGTCATCATTTAAAGTTATAGAAACGTCATTACAAAATTATAACTGAGACAGTGAAAAAGATTTGACCTAACTGACTCCATCTTGCTTTTAACCTCCAAGCTGTCCCTGATCATTCTTGAGCATAGGCCAGACTAATTTTGGGAAGAACTTATAGTTTAGCTTTGAAACAAAGACAATAACAAACCTTACTGCCTGTGGACCAGACTGCTTAAAGCCACAAGATTAAAAGTTAACGGTAATCTTACTAAGTTTAAGATGTAGCTACTTTTATTGAACCATTATCAATGTCTTATTTATTAGAGACTGCACAAGCAAAGATTATTCTGTTTTGGGCTGGGTTTATAGTTTTGTAACCCCTATGCTAAATTTTGACACTTTATAGTATTTGGCAGGAATAAATATGAAATTGCTTGACTAATAAATGCAAACAAAAATGTATGCTGGCAAATTGACATTGATACATGAAGTTATGATCCCATCATGAGATTTTTAGCTGGTTGCTTTGTAGTTTCTACTGCATGATTGCTTTGGGGATCTGTGGGCTATGTACTTACATGTGTTTTTGTGGTAGCATATATTGTCCTTTTGAGTCCATTTTAAAACTCCCTTAAGGATCTCTTGAAGGCCAGTCTGGCGGTAACCAATTCCCTTAGTGCTTGGCTGTCTGGAAAAGATTTTATTTCTTCTTCACTTGTGAAGCTTAGTTTCATGGGATATGAAATTCTTGGTTGGAATTTCTTTACTTTAAAAATGTTGTAAATTAATCCCCAGTCTCTCCTGGCTCACAGAGTTTCTGCTAAGAAGTCTTCTATTAACTTGATGGGGGGTTCTTTTGTTTGTGATTTGACCTTTTTCTCTAGCTGCCTTTAAGATTTTTTTCTTTAGTTTTGACCTTGGATGGTCTGGTGACCATAAGCCTTGGTGATATTTATTTTGTATAATATCCCCCAGGTGTTCTCTGGATTTGTTTTATCTGGATGTCTACATCTCTAGCAAGATTAGGAAAGTTTTCTTGAACTATTTTCTCCAATATATTTTCCAGGCTGTTTACTTTTTCTCATTCTTTCCCAAGAATGCCAATAATTTGTTGGTTTGGTCACTTTACATAATGCTATTTTTCTCAAATACTTTGATTAGTTTTAAAAATTAATTTTTCTCTGTTTTTGTCTGACTGGGTAAGTTTAAAAGGCAGGTCTTTAAGGTTTGAAATTCTTTCTTCTGCTCGGTCCAGTCATATTGATAATGCTTTCAATTGTATTTTGAAATTCCTTAAGTAAGTTTTATAATTGCAGAAGCTCTGACTGACTTCTTTTTAAGATGTTTATCTTTTCCTTCCTTTGCAGGATTTCTTTGGAAGCTTTTCTTTGTGTTGATTTCCATCCTCATCTTAGATCTCATTGAGCTTCTTTGCAATCCATGCTTTGAATTCTTCATTTGTCATTTCTGAGTTTTCATTTTGGTTTAGGTACTATTGCTGGAGAGCTAATGTGATCTTTTGATAGTGTCACAATTTCAGATTTTTCATGGTAGCAGAATTTTTTTACTGGTTTCTTCTCATCTAGCAATACTGGCACTACTAATTTTTGTAGTTAATTTCATGCAAACATGATTTTTTTTCTTTCTTTCTTTATATTGTTATTGGTTTTTTCTTTCTTTCCCATAACTTCCTCCTAGGGAAAGTGACGGTAGAGTATGTTGGGTAGGGTTTTTTGACTTTGCTTTTACAGCTCTACGTACTTCTGTCAGTATGTTTTAAACAGGACTTTGCAGTTTTATGTACAGATCAGTAGATGATGGTTATGGGTAAGAGTCATCTGTGGCTAACACAGCTGAGTATACACTTGATCTTTTTTACTGGGAGGAACTCTCTGTTGCTGCAGGCAATTGGATGATCCGTTAATTGCACAGAGGTCTGGATTCCCTGCTCAGCCCCTTTGGGAGGGCCAAGATGAGTGGTACTAGACTGGGCAGGCCTGATTCTAGGTTTGTCAATCACTGGCACAAGCACTAGCCCAGTGAGGGTGTCCAGTGCATGGCCACCAAGTGCCCAGAGGTCTGCCTAGGCATGGATCTAGGTAATCTTCTTGTCCTCAAGTCTCTGCACTGGACAAGGGGGTAGCCTAAACTCCAAATCTGGGAAAGTGGGTGCTCCAAATACCTGGTGATCTGCTTGATCTTGGAGCAGAATGGGGTCCCCTGCACCACAATCTCTGTGTAGGAAGTGTGTTGCAGCTGAAGCTGCTGACCTTGGTGAACAGATGCTCCAACTGCTTGGAGATCTGCATGAGTATGGGGCAGAGAGGGCCCTGCTGCACCACGGTCTGTGTACGGGAAGGGTGAGGTGACTCAGGCTGCTGATCCAGGTAGTGAGTTCTCCAACTGCCTGATGGTTTGCCTGGGCATGGAGCAGAGAGAACCCCATTGCCCCATGACCTCAGGGGAGAAGGCTATGGCATCTAGCAATGATACTTGCAGACTGGTTCTAGGTCTCCAAGCTGGCTCTGTCTGTAAGTCTCATTGTCCAGGATAAACTGCATATAGAAAATTTTATTCATTAGTGTAGGCTCTAGATAACGAAACTGGCATGTTTATGAACAATAATATTTGATAACAATCTTATTTCCTTGTTCTGAGACAGAGTTTCTCCCTGTCACCCAGGCTGGAGTACAGTGGCACAATCTTGGCTCACTGAAACCTCTGCCTCCCAGGTTCAAGCGATCCTGCTGTTTCAGTCTCCTGAGTAGCTGGGACTATATATGCGCACCACCATGCCTGGTTAATTTTTGTATTTTTAATAGAGACAATGTTTCACCATGTTGGTCAAGCTGGTCTCAAACTCAATCTTAAGTAAGGGACATAGAGTAGCAGTTCTGCTCTGTGATGTTGGGAATGTTCTATATCTTTACTGTTCAATAGAATTTTGTGAAATAATGTGAATTTTTTATATTTGCACTGTCCCGTATGGTAACCACTAGCTGCATGTGGCTATTGAACACTTAAAATAGGTTTAGTGTTACTAAGGAATTAAATTTTTATTTTTATTTAATTTTAAATAATTTAACATGAATAATGATAGGTGGCTAGTGGCTACCATGTTAGTAAGTACAGTTCAGTATTTTGTTTTAAAAGCAGAGATGTATTGACTGCCTTCTTCAATGCCCAATATACACTCAGTATTTAGTGATTCTTACATAAAGGAATGCATACATGCTAAAAGGTTAAAAATTGAATGTTTATGCAGGAGGGCCTAACAAATGAAGGGAATGCTTTACTACTTCAATATAAAATAAGCTATTATTCTTCCAGTTTGATCTAAATTATGTTACTGATTCAGTTTTTCCAGGGTTCTGAGGTTAAAACAAACAAAAAATACAGGGATTAAAGATTGAGGAGGCCTGGAAAGATCACAGAAATATGATTCTGACAACTGGGAAATAATTTCATGTTAATTTTTTTTCTTAATATGGTTTTAGTAAAGGTCTGTACCAAATGTAAGTGTAAACTGATTTAAACTTTTCTTTATTTAGAAATCTGATTCCTGGCCTAAAAGAGGAGGTGTTTTATGTCTTTACACATAGCATCAATTTTCCTTTCTTCAGTCAATGAGTAAAGAAGTTCATTTACTTCTAGTTTATTCAGTAAAGAAATTGGAACTCCCACTTGGGCCTGGAACACAAATTATTAAAAAAAAAAAAAATGTAGTCTTTTAATCAATGTCCAGAAAGCAAATGAGGAAAGCTAGTTTTTCAGGAAAAACAGTGACAACATTAAATTGGCCTCTTTATCAAGTCCATAGACTGACTTATACATTATGAACTTATAATCCTATAAGAGTAGCAAGAACGATATAGAATTGCTCTGGAGGGAATGGTGTGCAAAGAGAAATGTTATCAGGGGAGGTGAGCCAATAGCATGTATAATAACTACTCTCTTGTATTTGCATGCCTGCAAGAGTTTTACAGTACTCAGCCCAAACATGAACAGAGGCCCTCTGGCTCGATTATAATTTCACTAAGAGAGCCTTCTTCATGTAGCCAGCTTTCCTTTATTAAAATGTCTGAGATTTTTAAAGAAGTCAAGCTACCATAAAAACCCCAGTAAAATTTGTTTCTGGTACTATAACTTATTTTGGATCTCTTATAAGTCCGTTGATACTTTTAAGATTTTTGCTGGCCAGTTCAATATATTTTTCAGAATGAGCTCATTATGCTGCCATAACGAGTAGCCCCCAGACCTCAAGGTTTAATACAACAAAGGTTATTTCCTGCTCATTTTTCACCTCTTATAGGTCTGCCATGGGGCTCTGCTCATTATAGTCACTCACTGCCCCAGGCTGACCCAGGCTACACCTTGACATATGCTTTCAAGTTGCCCAAGGCGGGGAAAATGGAATGTAGCCAATTACACAGTGGCCCTTAAACCTTTGGCCTAGAAGTGACACAGGTCACATCTGCTACATTCATCTGGACAAATGCATGTCATTTGGTGATACCTGACTGTTGAAGATGTGAAGAGGTATAAATCTATAATGGGCCTCACAAGAGGGGAGAAGCAAATATCTGAGTAGCCTGTAGGTGGCTAGCATGTACCAGGGTACAGTTCAGTTGGACACTAAAGGACATTCAGAAAAGAAATGATTCTATAGTCCAGTACATTTGAAAACTTTGAGTCAAACAAATTGAACTCTATTTCTTCATTGTGTGATTGTTAGTATTTAATGCTGTGAAGTGGATTGTGAATAGCTAAGAACATGTTATAATATGAAGTGTTTTCCAAATTCATTAAACTGTGGAACTTTTTTTCTTCACATAGCATGTGGAGAAACATTCTTTGCTTGGTGCTCTTTCCAAGATGGATTTCATGGGTACTTTCTGAGCCCCTCTTCAACTTATCTAATTTATCTTTATTTAATAGGATGGTTTACATATTATTCATTAAAATGTTTGATGCAGAGAGATAATGTGAGAACTTTTCTAAATAAATATCATGAATGTCTAAATGAAGTTCTTTTTTTCAGAAAAGTTATAAATTAGAATTTTAATGATGAATGTTAAAGTATATGGTGGCAGATAGACTAAGAGGCTTACTTCAAATTTCTTTGAGACTCTAAAGAAGTGTCCAAGGCTTTGTCTATACCACCTGACTATGGTACTTCTAAGTTTAAAGTCTGGGAGAGATTTAACTTTTAAGAGCCTGCCAGATTGCAAGACGTGATTTATCTAAAACTTCAGTGAGATAAAAATTAATTAAAGTTTATTAACTCTTGCTCAGAATAATACATTCTGCTAATTTGGAGATAAAAATTTGTTAGCAACTGTTACATGGTATATGGAAACTGAATTAGATTATTTAGGGATAATAATAGGTTTTCACATCTTTTTAATATCACACTTTTTTTATTAAAAATTGATACTTTATTTCTCATATGAAGAATTACAACATATGAAGTTAAAAATTAAGTAAAAAGAAGAGAGAAGTCACTAATAATGACAAGTCATTCAAACAATGAAAAATGATAACAAGAAATTCAAATGAGAAGTAATTAATGAGTCACCTATCCAGGATGTTATTCAGTTACATTACCTGTTAGGAATGCAGCTGTGTATCATAAAGCAAGTTACAAAAATTTTATGTGAGGAGACAAAATCAGAGTCACGAAATCCCTATAGTAAGATTTCTAAATTCCAGGCACATATTCAGTTTCCAATTACCCTTATTTTGTAAACAACTCTAACTAGGGTCGTTAACTAGCTATAGAAAATTGAGATCAACATATGAAAGAGTGGGAATTGACAAGTGGAATTATGTACTATGGGCAGTGAAAAGCAAACGGAGAGTCTAGACATGTGACTGAATATTCTACTGAGTTAAATACTCAAAGGAGACAACAGTCTGAGATGCTTCTGCCTAGGGTCAAATTTGCACTTGAGAAATATCTCTGATCTAGCATAGTAATTTATATTGATGATAATTATCTGTAGTCATCAAAAATGTTAATTATTTTCAGTGCAGTAGCTAGGACGTTAGGGACTTGTGTAGTATCTTTGAAGAGGCTTTCTATCTGAAACTACTAAATAAAAGATATATAAAAGCATGGATCCTATGTAGCTGTCTAACTCAACTATCCAAAATGATTCATTCCCCAAGTACTTTTTTTTCTTCCTCATCATGGTCATGTAAAACATCCCACAACATTATGTTGACCCATAGGTGGCAATACTGGTATTGTGCAAGTCAAGCAGAAAAAGATGGGGGTGAGTAAGGCAACATAATTTAATAGCGCAATGAAGAAAATGATTGAATTTGAAATCCAACTTTGATGAACATAAAATAACTTTACCAAATCTTCTGGAATTTAGCCCTTACTTACAAAATACCCCCCACTGACTTATAGGTTTGGATTTTTTTAAAAAGTCGAAATTATATGTCTTGAAAAAACGTTATTGTAGTTTGAACGTATTTTTGTTTATGTATGGTGGTTTGTTAAACTTTGTATTAAACCAGTTTTTCACAGCTATATTCCTAATATCTTTGTTCACATTTAGGAATATTAGGGCAAAATCCAAATTATACTGTCCAATATCTACAACTAGGAATTGTGTCAGGAACTTTGTGGAGGACTCAGGGACCACTTCTGGATGAATTAAGGCAGTTGGTCTCCAGAATGCTTACTGAATTTCTGATGTCTGTTGAAATAATGATTATATATAATGTCTTATGTGGTGAAAGGACCCTTTGGCCCTTTAGGGCAATATGTTTTAATTATTTTTAAGCTAATTTAGTATTTCTTAAAGTTTGTAAACCCATGTGCCTATTTGTTCAACATAACAATCTCACAGCATCTCTTCTACCCCTTCCTAGATTCTGATACTTCACCTTGGGGACAGGTACAGTTTTCTTTTGAAAACTGTGTTCTTTAAATCATCCCCCCATTTTACTTTTCTATAATATGTATAAATATTTTTTTCATTTTTAATTATAAAATTATAACATTGGTTATGCAGGCATTTTCTTTTTTGCCCTCCAGTAACTCTGATATACTCCATCGCTCCGAGAGGTATGTGCATGTGTGTATGTGTTAGTGTGTGTGTGTGTGTGTGTGTGTGAGAGAGACACGGAGAGACAGAGAGGGAGGGAGAGAGAGAAAGAGACAGACAGAGAAGCAGAGACAAAGACACAGAAAGAGAGACACACAATAGTGTGGCATAAAAGAAACACTGACAAACTTTGAAAAATTTTAAGTGACAAAAATAAACATTATGCAGTTTCTCTCACCTTCTAAACCTGAGACATATAATACAACAACTAGTATCCACATGTGGCTATTTAAATGTAAGTAAAGTTAAAAAAACCTATTTCCTCAATAATAAGCCACATCTCTAGTGCTGAATGTGCACAGGTGGCAACTTTATTGGATGGTGCAGATATAGAACATTTCATTATCAGAGATTGGTACTGAACAGTGTCGCTCTATACTTTTAAGTTCTTTGGGTTACAATCCTCTTATCTTCGTATTTCCCTACATAAAACTTTGTACGTTAGAGGCATTCAGAAAATACTTGCTGATTAAAAATAACAGGCAATTTCTATTAAAAAGTCTAGAAAAAATTGTGAAAATCTTCAGGGACTGATTTGATTATTTGGTTTCTTATTATAGGAATATGAAATATTACATATGCAGTATGTGTAAATACAGATGTATAATACCTGTGTTCATTGGTACTTCTAGTCTTATCTCTGGCTTCCCTTTCTATTTCCTTACAAAACCACCACGGAAAAGCCTTCTGTCCAAAGTTCTGTGCTGCAAAGGGGCAAATTAGTCCCAACAATGGCTTTCCAAGCACCCTGCAAAGATTGACCTGGCATTCGTTCCATGCTGTTCTCTTTAATTAACATTAATTAATTCACTCTTTTCTGGGTTTTCAATTTGCCTAGATAAGGCATTATAAATTAGAAAATGTAACACATTCAGGTTATAATGTAAAGGGCTCTGAGCTGATAGTTAATTAGCTTGATTCAGGAAGGATAAACCAAAAGAATGAATTTTTAATGCTAATTTAAAGGACATTAGTTGCTATGGGCAGAATGATTAAAATGCCAGTTTGAAGCAGGAAATTAGAATGCAGCAGCAATGGCCATCAGAGATTATCAGTGGTTTTTGTATTTATGCCAGGATTATGAGATATTCTGTCACCTGCCTATAGAAAAGTTTGACAAGTTCTGGAGGGTTATTTTGGTCTAAGACACATAATGGGTAAACCTTAATTGTCTTATCTTTTAACATGTGTTCATCCAAGTCTCCTTAGGAATGCAATAAACTAGAGTTATATTTTAGAATGAGATGTATTTACCTGGCTTGATGCATTCATCACAAGTAGCAGAGAGTTGACACTAGCCTCCCCTTCCAACCTTGTTTAACAATCGCTTACTGAGCACCAAGCACTGTCCTAGGCATTTTACAAATACTACCTCAGGTAATCCTCATAACAAATCTATGAGTTTTATACTACGATCATCCCCATTTTTTGTTTTCAGAAAGAAAACTGAAGCACAGAATGTTTCATTAATATGCTCAAGGTCACACAGGTGGTAGGTGGCAGGTCTTAGATTTGAACCCAAGTAATCTGGCTTCAGTGACTATACTGTTAACTAGATAAGAAATCCAACTCAGCAGATTATTATCAGCTAAAAATGGCCTCTCAGTTAACTTTAAATGCACTGTTATCAACATTCAAAGATTTTCCTCAAGATGCCATCCTTTCTGAGGAACTCCAGAACACAGACATAGTGAAATGTGAGGAGATGAGGATCACTTACTCTATATTTAAAGATCCTTAATGAATCAGAAGATTCTTGGGGATCAGCAAGGGGTCTCTAATGTTGCCAAATGACTAGCAAAAAAGCAAAGGCATAAAGTTTCAAACAAAATTAATCTTTTAAATTCAATCACTCAAACATTTTTAAAAACATTCACAATAAGCCAGGCACTAGTCTGGGTGCTGGATAGATATGGATGAAAAAGACGTTCACAAGGAGCTAGCAGTTTAGTGTCAGGGGTCGGAGGGGAACATAGACAAAGGTAATTTTGTTACGGTATAGAGACCTCAAGAATGGATATTATATCAAGTACTAAAAGAGAAAAGAGTAGGGATAGATAACCCTTCTCCTATAGTGAGGAACAATGTTCAGGGAAGGTTTCAAGGGAGGTGAGATTTGCTCTGAGATGTAAGAATGAGGACTGAGAAGGTTGCAGCATCCCCAGCCTCGGCATTTTTGACAATTTGGATTAGATAATTTTTTGTTTGGAGGACTGGCCTGTACATTGGAAGATGTTGGATGGAAGTCCAGGTGTCTACCCACTAGATGCCAGCAGTGTCTTTCCTCAGGTTATGACAATCAAAAATGTCTTGAGGTGTTGTCAGATGTCCCCTGGGAGACAAAATTGCCGAAAGTTGAGAACTACTGAGCTGGGGGAAAAGGTGGTGGGAGGTGACTGGGGCTATTAGAAAGGGAAATTTGCCTGTCAGGGAGAGGACACATTGGGGATGACAGCCTGGAGGTAAAAGATCTGGGTATGTATAAAACTGCTGGGGCATGAGCGTGAGGTACAATGTGGCCATGAGTGGTTTTGATGATGATAGAGGAGGAAAAACTGACTGGTGGCCTGGAGAGAACTTGTAGGAAGCACACATAGGCAGGAGATGGACTAAAGGTTACTCTGAATCATAAATCCAGCCAGGCTGCTTCATGAACTTATAAGGAAGCAAGGCCAGTGTCCACACCAGTTAGGTGGGGCACAAAGAGACTGAGTGACTCATTCTGAGCAAAGGAGTTGCACTCTCCCCGAAGGCAGGTTAGAGGCTTTCTAAGTTCAGACAGCTTTTTTTTTTTTTAAGAGAGCCAGACATGGCCTAACATGAGGAGAGGGGATTGTGTTCACCCTAATGTTTTTGCTATGTAAAGCATGAGACTGTGCGATAGGATATCTTCAGATCTGACAGCATCAGTGAATACAGCAAGGTCCCATTGAGAACTAAAATCTTTGATGAATGAGCTGCCCTGTTTAAGTAGATTTTCCAAGATATGAAAATCCTTAGTGCTTCAGTCTGCCCCCTTGAAACTTTAATTTTTTCTTATTTTACTTTATATTGCTTTCTTAGCATAAATGAAACCTAACTGGACCTTTCCTTGATAATTTAATGGTAGTTACTATGATCATTAAGTTGGTGTCTCTAAAGGGTGATCTAATTTATTTTACATCCTCGGGCAAGTCAAATGGACCAACTACTGCAATTGTGTTTTGTAATTTTTGGGTCGCATTTTTATAGCTAGATATCAGCTGTAGATTCTTAAAACATTCTCATTTTGTTGTCTTCTGCCATAATTCAAAAACGTTATTGGTAATCTTTTTCTTTCTTCCCCAGAAACGTAATAACCAAGTTTGCTAGATTTACATTTAAAAACAGCTAACCTAAGTTCCAATAATGCCATAAATACTTAGCTAATGTTTAATATATGCCAGACAGTGTTCAAAATTGTAAGACTCTTCTTAATACTAAAAGTACTTAAGTCTTAGGGCATCAAGTTTTTACAACTGTGTCAGCAGTCTTTTCCTTTTACTCTGAAGTTCTTTTCTGTGTTCTGAAAAGTTAAGTGGCTAAAATTTTGATATTCAACTAAATGGGATTTTAAGTACTCATGATATAACCCTTTTAGAAATCGCTAAACTCAGAAAGCAGTTGATACTTTTAGCAATCTAGAACTGTTCAACAGAGTAACAAGAAGCAAGATGAGATTCTGAAAAAGAAAAACACATTAGGCTGAAAACTTGTGCACACATTCCATTCAGGATCCCCATTATTTTGACTTCTGTAAAGCAGGAAGCTACTTAGGCTCCCTTATCAAATGACTGAAGCATGCACATTCACAAACATAGCTTCTCAGTCCAGGGAGGTCAAGAAATTCAGCAATTTGAAGAAAAAGACAAATGCTTCAGGATGGATGTGCTCAAAAGACCTGGAAAGAAATGCCTGGAAGGTTGCCCTTTCTTTCTATGACACATCACAACTTCTGGCAGAAAATCAAGAAAGGAAACTGGGCAACCATGATGATTAGTCATAAGGAAGGAGACAACAGGCATTATGAAGCCAACAGCTGCAGAACAATGGGAACCATGAGAGGCTATTTTTGTTTGGCTTCAACAATTAATTGAACCTGACAGTGTACTGTGCCTTCTCTCAATCTCCTCTTACTAAAAGTGGAAAGTTTCCATGCTAAAAAAAAAATCCAGTTATCTTTTTCCTGCTTAAGAATGATGAAAATGCCATTCTGCTCTTTCATCTTCATGTGTTTATCTCAAAATATACTTATTGCAAATATAAAAATATTCAAACCTGTAAATGACAGGTATGTGTTATTGTGTTTCCACTGCTACTGTTTTGCTGCTATTTAAAAGGCTTCCATTTGGAATCCTAAACTTGAAATTGTAATAAGTTAGGGACCTCCCTTGGCAGTAAATATGGAAAAGAATAGCCAAAGGCCTTTAGTAGCAGATGGCTTATATGGCGGCCTTTATATTGTTTGTGTTGTTTTTGTTTTTATTTATTTAAATTCCAAATTGTGTCATCACACACAAAAATAAAATTCCACCTAAGAATGATTTGGTTACCTCCTAATTTTTTTCTAGTATTTTCCAAACTGCTCCAAAGTGAAAGCAGATGGAAATTTTACACTATCAAATTGGAAAATAAAATTGTGAAACTTTTGAAAAAACTGTTGCCAACTTATTGGGTCTTGGACACACTGGTTATGGGTTTGGCAGTATCTTCCCAACCAACAGTGATTCTTTGGAGCTTGTGGTTCTGAACAGTGGTTCCTCTGACTTAAGGGGATTTAGTACATTTTCATAAACATAGATACTCTTTTGAGCTGAAGGTTTCAAATATCCAAGACAGCCTTCAGATAAATGAATGCAGGTACCTAGAAAGGTAACAGATAATTTTCATAGACATCTACTACTCATTAATGCCATGAGAAATATAGGCAAATTCAGGTGCATTATCTTAAAGGGACTATCTCAGAATTACAGAAAGTAGAGATAAATTGAAAGGTTTTACATCCTTGGGCAGGAGTCACGAAATGCCAGTGGGAGAAAGACATGAACAAGCAAGAGTGAATGTGAATACAGAATAGTTATATGGGATGAGGAAGATGTTTGGGAAAAACAATAGTGAGCAGGAGGTAGAGATATGTAGGAAAAAGCCCCCATCAACTGTTTCTATGTCTTGTGCTTTCATCAGTGCTTCTCTACCTTTTAGCTTCTCTAACATCTGTGAGATTTAAATGAATTGTTGGTCCCTTTCTCGCAACCAACCAGTGTAAGCATAAAGACCATGGACACCTGCTAATGGACACCTCCTAATGGACACCTGCTGCTTTAGACCTCAGCATTTATTCTACCTTTTCCTGCTAAATTTTCTTCCATTTGGGGTGCTATATTTTACCTATTGCATACAATGTGGTGTTATAGCATGTGATCCATACAATTTCTTGGAAATTTACTTTTGAGAACAGCATCAAAAATACTTGCAAGAGTTAAGGCTCATTCCCGTCAAAGGTGGCACCCTGAAAAGACTGTTTACCAGTTCCTTCTATGCAGATTCCCCAGAGCTGAGTTTTGTCCTTCCATAGCCTCGTCCTTTACTTGAGCTATTCCTATGCATTCCCTTTCTATTTGCAAATTTCTTTTGCTATGATGACTGGAAGATTGGTCCATTTTCTTGGACAACGATTTATGTAGCCAAAGTCCAATTTTACTTGAAATATTCTGACCTCAGACTGATGTACATAGTGTCCATTATCAGTGGTCTCTGTATTAAAGAATGTGTGTGTGTGTGTGTGTGTGTGTGAGAGAGAGAGAGAGAGAGAGAGACAGAGAGAGTAGAGAGACAGAGAGAGCATAAGGGAAAATGACACCAATTAATCTTGGAATGTCAAGGCTTAACTTTGATTAAATAAATGATAGACTTCTGATATGTAAATGTCCCCATTTTATTGCTTGCTCTATTGTAATCAGTACTCTTTTGCAGGTAGTCTTGCGTAAAATTCTTCGTGTCACTCTATCATCTTGCAAAATCAGTGGGGTTCAACTGGGTAGACTAATGGGCAATTGCGTTAGATTTCTGTCATTTGCCACTTTTGAATGATGTCTTTTAATTTGTAGCTATTCCAGGTAAATTATTGGTGAGCTTAGGCCACTTATCAACTTTTTTCTCTCCTTTATTTGTGTTTTTGATAATAGCTATACATTTTCAAACTAGCCAGTAATTTGAAGCATATTACTTTTTTTCATTTTATCACTTTTAATGTAGTTTGCTTTTATCTTAAATATATCTAAAGTATATTAAAGTCTTACCACCTGTCCTTTTCTTGCTATTTTAAAATTATATTTTAGTTGAGTTTTGTCTCTTAATAGGATGGGCTTATGTGAATTATGCTCTTTAGGTTCTTGCAGATGCACCTGAAAAAGTTTTATTTATTTATAACCTCTATGCTCAATGGACAGTCTGACTAAGTATAAAAACTTTGACACACTTTTTTTCTTGAGTGTTTTTCTTTCTTTCGTTGGACATATTTTTTTCACTGTCTTCCAGTAAAAAAATGCTGGGGGATGTCTGACCAGCTTGATTTCCTTTCACCCAAAATTATTTTGATATTTCCTTCTGCTGCTCAAAGATTCTTTATCTTTAAAATTAAACATTTTATTCAGATTATGTCTCAATGTTGACAATCCTGTGTTATAATGTACCCCTTCCCTGGTTTATAGCTTTCTCTTCAATAATCAGATTAAATATTCTTTAAGAAAGTTTTATTGAATTAAAATTTTAAATATTGTTTCTCTTTCATTGTTTGATTTTCTTTGCGGTCCTAATTATGTGAATTTTGGATGTCTTTGGCCTACCTTTTACTCATCATATTATTTCCAATACTTTCTATATCTTTATTTCTATTAATTTTCATTTGATTTTCTCATTTTTCTCACCTACATCTCTTATTGTGCTTTCTATGGTATTAGTATCTCTTTTGATTCTGTAATTTATTCTTTATTTCTAATTTTCCTTTTCTTCCATTTTCCCTTAAATCCTACAGTTTCCCCTAAATCCTACAGTTTTACTGCATATGTCTAGACATCAGCTTCTCTTGTCCAGTCATGTTATCCTGAGTCCTGGTATTTCCTTCTTGGCTGTAATTGTATCTATATCGTTGGTGAAAGGTTGTGTTGCAACTTGTATCTTTTTGTGGCAACATTTTTTTCTGGTAAGTTTTTTTCTTTTATTAAACAAATACCTTTTGTTGCTATTTCCTATTTTATGGTATCTTTGAAAGGATTGTATCAGTTTCCTAAGGCTGTGACAAAAAATCTACAAAGTGGATAGCTTAAAACCACAGAAATGTACTGTCTCACAGTTCTGGAGGCTGGAAGTCAGAAGTCAAAATGTTTTCAGGGACATGCACCCTTTGAAAGCCATTGGAGAGAATCCTTCCTTGCCTGTCTTAATTTCTGGTAGTTTGCCAGCAGTCCTTAGCATTTCTTCAGTTGTAGCTGGAACATTACAATGTCTGCCTTTTTTCATCACATGGTGTTCTCTCTTGTGTCTCCATGTCTTTTCTCTTCTTATAAATCTATCAGTTATATTGAATTAAGAGTACACCCTACTCCAGTATGACCTCATCTTAACTAAACACATCTGCAACAACTCTATTTCCAAATACAGTCACATCTCAAGGTACTGAGGACAAGGATTTCAACACAACTTTTTGGGGGACACATTTGAACATTTACAGCATGCTGTAGGGTTTACTATTACTCATATTTGAATGAATTAAAATTTCCAGACAAAATATTAGCAGGAGACTTTTGTGGGGGTCAGAGCAGGAGTCTAGGGAGTGAGACAGTTTGCTAGGAATCTGAGGCTAAGGTGATGGATTGTTTCATTATAATGAAATTTCTCTGCATAGCCATGCCTCTGATGCTCCTCTGACCTAGCTTTACTAAACACTCCTATCAAGAACATAGTCCTTGCTTCCGAGGTATCCTTTTGTCTTTTGAAAGATGGTGCTTTCTTACACCAAGAGGATCCAAGAGGGCTTTCAGTATCTTATGTCACAGCAGCTGCAGTGATTGTGCTCTTTTAGTCCTCAGCCTTGTCACAACAGTTTCTATTTAAGAGGGACTTTTTCCTTATAGTAGTTCATATTTGCTGCTCGTTTCTGAGATCTGTCCACTCTAGACCACCTTCGTCCTCCACGCTTCTCTCTACCGTGCCGCTATAGCTTTCCGTGCAGATTTTGCTGGTTTTCCTTGCTGTTGCCCACACAGGCAATTTGTAGTTTTCAAATTTTCTCTGTCTTTTAGTTTCACTGAAGACGTAGTTTATAGGCTCCCCTTGCCCTCACCTCCTCCAGGATGAGAAGAGAGTAGATTTGGCACTAAGTTACTATTGTGTTTCTACTGGAACAAGGAGCTCTTCAACTGCTTTCTTCCAAGAGTAAGGATAGATAGCAACATGGATTTTTTTCTTCTCCCCCTCTATCTTCCCCCTTTTTCTTCTCATTCTCTCTCTCTACATTTTTGGAAAAATAAAATACTAAGCTAGGAGCAAGATTTTAATTGTTTTAGATCAGCATTATCTGTGCTGTCCAATATGGTAGCTGCTCTCCAATGTGACTATTCCTTGCTTAAAATGTAGCTATGTGCCTTAGAAACTAAATCATGAAATGTTTTACTTTATTCAATTAGCCTTAATAGCTGTGTGTGGCTAGTTGTTATCCTATTGAAGGATGCAATTTTAGACAATGCAGGGAGGTGGAGGCTAGGAGAAGGAGAGAACAAGGAAGGAAATAAAGAGGATGCCATAGTACATGAAGTAGTGGAATAAAAGAGAAATAAAGACATCTAGTTGTGATTATATAGGATGTTGCTATTTAATATATGATACAAAATTTTCTATCTTGTTCCCCAACTAAAAGTAAAACTTCTGCTTTTGCTAATGCTTTTAGGAAAATATTTTCTGTTGGAAAAGGAAGAGAAATACTGAATTATGCTCCAAAGTGGCCATGAGTTTGTGGGGCCTTGTCTTTTTGGGGCTGTCATATTGCCCAATAGTCTTTATTAAAATCTTATTGTTTCCTTGGGAACAGGGTGCTTGCAAGTGGAGAAGCAAGGATCATCCACTAAATTGGAGTCCCAAGGGTTTGAACTAAGACAATATAAATCTACAGAAAGGAGCTAAGGTTCTTTGCAGTTTTGAATACAACAATCACATCACACAAAAAATAGAGATTATAACACAAAAATGACCTCCTGGAACATGGAAGCTCAAAAAATAAATCCTTTCAGTGTTAAATACACAAAAAGTTTTTTTTTCATCTTTGAAATTTAAGCATTTTAGGTACAGAACTAATATGTAAAACTCTATAATTATTATGGTAATAACATGATGATTTTTACTTACCTTCTGGTCACAGCAAGTGGGGAACAATTTCATGGTGGTGAGTAATGAATTCATCAGAAAATCAAACTTTTAAAAATAAAGAGTCTGAAACATGTAACTGTGAACGTAAATGGCACACAAACTAAATATCTACCAAATTCAGTGTGTTATAGCCATTGACCTAAATATACTATGATCTATTTAATCAAATTCTGAAAGCATATACCAATAATGTGTTTCCTATTTGTTTTTGACATGCAGGTCTTCATTTTCTGAGGTGCACTTAGTATCAGCTGGCATAATCACTGGTTCCTAAGAACAAATGCCCCCAGTGTAGAATCTGTCATACATGGTAAATCAATCTACCTTGGTTTACTCTAGATTGACACAGCACTTGGAGACTATTATTCTAAGTGAAGCAATTCAGGAATGGAAAACAAACATTGTGTGTTCTCACTCATAAACTATGAGGATGCAAAGGCATAAGAATAACACAATGGACTCTGGGGACTCGGGCAAAGGATAGAAAGGGAGTGAGGGATAAAAGACTACAAATTGGGTTCAGTGTATACTGCTCAGGTGATGGGTGCACCAAAATCTCACAAATCACCACTAAAAAACTTACTCATGTAACTAAATACCACCTTTTCCCCAAAAACCTGTGGAAATAAAATCACACATATCAAACTAATCTTCTATTTTATAACACTTGAATGTAACGTAATTGTTTTCTATTCTAAATATCTTATATACTCACATATACATCTGGATCAAAATAGATAGCATTTTATAAAATTGGGCCGCTTTCACCAGTTATTCTGTATTTTGGAATATTTTTCTTATTGATTTACTGATGCTCTTGCTTTGTTTCTATGGCAATGCCTCCAGTTATTATAGCTTCAAGCTTTCTGAAAAGATTTATTTGTTCATCCCAGAGAAGTACAAGAGAGAAATGACTGCTATAAACTCTAGTCATCCTCATGCTCCTGAGTTGCCAACTGATAAACTCAAATGGTTTTCATTAGCCACATGGTTATCAAGGAACATTCAGCCAGTCTGCTTGCATTCCTCACTTAACTGCTACAGCAGGAAGATTTCAAATGATAGGCATCTTCACAACTACAAATGGTGGGGAAACAGATTATAAAACAAATTACACTTCAGTTTTAGGCAAGTTAATGATATTAAAGATTCTTTGAATCTATTTGATAAACTGGTTCCAAGTGATTTTATCCATTTTAACTGTATTAAAAATCACTACTACTGGAATTTGTAACCAGTCGAATTTTTATATTACAAATCCACAGAAACAAAAAGTCCAAATCCTCTCAACAAAAGAAGTAAACAAATAAGGTACATATGTCACTTGTGAGGTATGGACTTCAGTGGGACACACATGAATGTCCTAGTAGATTCAGTTCTGAATGTCGTCATGTTTTTCATTCTTCAAATAAATGAATTAAGCAAGCAACACTCCCCGATTTTGGCATAAAATAAAAGCTCAGCAATTCAGACACGATTAATCTGAAGTTTAAAAATTATTTATTTAGTATTCAACCATGATTTACTTATACACGTTCTGGGAGATAAAAGTTGACTAAGCATAATGAGGAAAATGAAACAAACTATATGAGGGCTGTTTAAAAAAACATAGTAAGGAAAATAATTTCAAAAATAATTAATGCATAAATTTCAATCCTTCTTTACTTTTATTAGAGCAGATCTGGCATACTACCACATGCAAGGTTCATCTTTTGTCCTTTTCCAGATTCATAGCTTTAATGTTTGTTGGTACACTGACTATTTCCCTTCACCCTCTTCCTCCCGTTAGTCACTACTACTTACTGCCCTGTCACTTTTTGCTCCCAGACAAGCTTCTTGAAAGCTAAGCCTACCCTCACCATTCGTGCCTCAGCTCACTGCAACATAGCCTCATCTGCCATTTTTCCTCAATTAAGTCACAAACAATATTGTTATTGCCAAAACCAATGTATGAATTTAAGACTTTATATTAGAGTAGTTTATCCTTCCCTGTGGGTGATATGTTCCAAAATGCTGCAAGGGGTGCCTGAAAGTGCAGATAGTACTTTCATCTTTGTATATACTATGTTTTTTCCTATGCATACATAACTATGTGAAAGTTTAATTTATAAATTAAGCAGTTTGAGATTAACAACAATAACTAATAATAAAATAGAACAATTATAACAATATGTCAGCATTACTACTCCAGTGCTTTGAAGCTATTATTAAGGAAAATAAGGGTTATTTGAACACAAACACTGTGATACTGCAACAGTTGATCTGATAACTGAGAAAGTAGCTAAGAGACGAATAGGCAGGTAACAGAGGCGTAGATATGCTGGACAAAGGAACGACTCACATACTGCACAGGATGGAGTGGGATGGCACAAGATTTCATGATACTACTCAGACTGGCACACAATTTAAAACTGATGAATTGTTTATTTCTGGAATTTTCCATTTAATATTTTTCAACTGCAGTTTACCATGGGTAAGTGGGATGAAACCACAGATAAGGCAGGACTACTGTATTGGACCTTTCTACTGTAGCTCACACACTGACTCATCAATCTTTCTTTAAACTTTCACGTTTTAAGAGTTGTCATTCTTTGGCTTAAATCCTTCAATAAATTCTCATTATCTTTATAGAAAAGACTAAAGTTATTAACTTTGCATAGGGACAGCTTTCACATATAAGCTCGGTTGTCTTTTCAGTTTAACCTTTTGTTACTCTCCCTAACAACCTCCCACCCCCACTCAGTACTCAGTGTAACTACTAAGCTGAGATCATCACAAGTCTTTTTGAATCTGTGCATCTATCATGTCTTCACTTGAGTATTTTCCTTTCATGGGATACTCTTTCCTTAATCTTCTGGTTTCAGTTTAACCATCATTTTTTTTTTATAGAGTCTTCTCTGATATCCATGTCCTAATTTGTGGTCCTATCTGTGTATTTTGATAGGACCATGCATTATCCTTGCCATATCCCTTTCGGAGTGCACTGTAACTGCTGCCTTTATTTTCTCAGCAAGTTTTAGTATAATATCAAAGAAGAATATGTACAGTTATGTGAAAAGCCTACTTCAATACCCTTCCCTTCTGCAACTACTTATCTATATGAGGCCAGTATTACCTCATATACTGCAAGTAAAACAACATATCACATCAATTAACTGTATCTCAGGTATATAAGAATCTTTTGTCTTTTATTAAGCCAGACAGATTTTCCAAAAGTTTAAAAACAGTTTCACTCTCCTAGATTACTTTTGTATTAGAGAATGTAGATTTAAAAAATAAACATATTTAAGATAATGTAATAGATTTATAGCTATTTTTAAACAAATTACTAAATTAGTATTTAACATTCTTTCAGTTTTAATTTATAATACTGTGAATGTTGATGGATATAACTCACAAAAAGTAAAGTCATTGGAGATTCCCAATAATTTCAGAGGTGTTTTGGGGATTCTGAAACAAAAGGTGCTTGCAGATTACCGCTGCAGATCTATTTGGGTGAACTGAGAATAGTGAGGCTTCTCTAAGAGCATGTTTATATACCTATTTAGGTCTTAATTTCTTTCAGCATTGTTTTATAGCTTTTAGTGCAGCTATCTTGGAATATTTGTTACTTTTTATCTTATTTTAGGTTTTCATATTATTGTAGTGGAATTTAAAATTTTTCTTTTTCCCACTTTTCTGTTAGAATATAGAAATACAATCAAATTTTGTATTCTGTAATTGTGACATTGCTAAATTCACTTGTTAGTTCTAGAAATTGTTTTGTAGATTCCTTAAGATTTTGAAAGCAATCATGTCACCTACAAATAAGAGAAAATTTTGTCTTCCTTTCTAGTTTTCATGCCCTTTACTTCTTTTATTTCTGAATCCACTAGCAAAATGTCTAACTGAAGCAGTGAGAACAGATATCATTTTCTTTTTTCTGAATATAAAGGGGAACTTTCTAGATTTTTACCATTCAATATGTGTGTTTGCTTTTTTGTTTTTAATAAATGTACTTTACTGGATTAAAGAAGTTGCTTCCCATTCATAATTGGAAGTTCCTTCCTTTCCTTCCTTCCTTCCTTCCTTCCTTCC